>NC_142928.1:6300566-6520566 GCF_046866305.1 Octopus bimaculoides | reverse complement strand
GACAAGTAACATCAACTATATAATACATGTGGTGCACCTTGTCTACCACCACAAGGTCCGGTCTGTTATGCCCTAGCAACTGATCTGTTTGGATTGGGAAATCCCAGAGGATTTTGCTAGTCTCCATTATTATTATTATTATTATTGTTGTTGTTGTTGTTGTTGTTGTTGTTGTCTTTGCACAGCCTCTATCGCTGGAGATGTACTACGGTGTCAGCTGTTCACTACCAGTGAACTAAGGTAACACCTCTTATTTTTCGAGCACCTTCCGGAGTATTTGGTTGGTTCCAAGCAGTGCTGTTTTCTGCAAGTGCTCCGCCCTTGTTGCAGCTGCTATTTGTTCCATGTACTTCTCAAGATTTTTACTCACTGTTCTCAGGGCTCCGACAATTATTGGTACTACTACCACCTTTTTCATCAACCACAACTGCTTAACCTCCCAAGCTAACCTGTTATATCTCTCGACTTTTCTTTCTTCCTTATCGCATACCTTGTTGTCAGCTGGGCATGCTATATCTATGATCCAGCATAATATGTTTTCTTTCTCAATTAAGACTATAGCAGGCTTCCTATTCTCTATCTCATGGTCGCATTGAATCATAAAATCCCATAGGATCTTTGCATTTCTATTTTCGACGATGCCTTCAGGTTTGCGGTTATACCACTTTTTTGCTTTGCCAACTCCATACTTGTTGCAAAGTGTCCAATGGACAAGACTGGCTATATTGTCATGACGTCTCATATTCTTTCTGAGCTAGTAGCGTACATTGACTGAAACAAGTAAAAGTATGTGTGTGTGTGTGTGTGTGTGAGTGCGCGCGCGCGTGTGTGTATAAATATGTATATATATATGCATATATACATATATACATATATGTGTGTGTGTGCATGTATATATATATATGTATATGTATATATATATATATTTATATATATATATATATATATATAGAGAGAGAGAGAGACATACATACATATATATATATATATATATATATATATATATATATATATATATATATATATATATATATATATATATACATATATACATACAGACACACATAAATATATATATATATGTGTGTGTGTATGTATATATATATATATATATATATATATATATATATATACAAACATACATAAATATATATATACACACACGCACACATCATGTTGGTGTACAATATGCTGCTAATGTCTGTACCAATGTTTTGCCACACCCATTTCTCCAGACAGCAGCAATATTAGCAGGGTATGGGGTCCCTTATAATATACATACATCTGTCTGACTTTGTGCCCCAAGGGTTTCGGGTAGGCACTTTACCATATATGGAATATAGCTTGACACATTCCGACAAATCTACTTAGCTAATATTTATTTCATTTTTATATTTCATTTACTATTTTTTTTTTAATTTTGGTATATATATATATTTTCTTATTTTGGAATAAGGTATCAGACATGAATTATAGATGTGTATAAGTATGGGTGTATATACTTTGATGGTTCTCTGTGTGTGTATGTGTGTGCATGTGCACGTGTGAGTATACGCATGCGTGAATTTTAGAATATTAGAATATAATATATGCATGCTTATACGAGTGCAATTATATTAAAGTGCATGTGTGTATATATATATATATATATATATATATGCCTTCCCACAGATAAGTCCGGCAGAATGTCAATAGACAGCCTGCCGAACTATATCCAGGCAATGCAACCTCACATCGCCAATACGAAGGTAACAACCTTACAGGCGCATGAGGAAAGAGAAAAAGTCCTCAATGCCCACATGATGATGTGGACAATTGTCCTTAGACCCCAGAAGCGCACAGCCAACAACTTCCAAGCCTGGAACAATGATATCCCGACGCTGTATGGGCTCCGTAAGGACCACAAAGTAACAACTAATCCTGTAGTGGGACCACCAACAAGACCAGTCTGTGGAGCGAATGTCGCTAGTAACTACAGGATCTCCTACTTCCTCTCAATGATCATACGCCCCATAATCCAGATGTCACCTGATGTCTGTGACAGCACGGAAGATCTCCTCAGCAGGATCAACGACTGCAACAACACTTGCAACCTGACAGGGTGTATAGTGGGTAGCATGGATGTGGTATCACTATACCCATCTATCGACGTGGACTTTGCGGTGGAAAAGTGCGTGGAAATGATCAACGAGAGCGAAGTAGAGTTCCAAAAAGTCAACACAGAAGAACTGGGCCTCCTACTTAGATTGACATATGACGATGCATATCTAGATAGATACGACCTTAGAGATTTCTGCCCTAGTAGACGTCTAAGAGGTAGACCACCCACAATTACCTCTATGGCTAGGAAGACCCCTATAGAGAGATGGAGTGGATGGACCAGAGCCATACGGACCCCCACTAATATCCACCAGGTAAAGAAAATGATCGCACATGCACTAGGAGCTAGTATAAAGGTCACCCTAAAAGGCCACACCTTTAAATTTAACAACAAATTATACGCCCAGGACGAGGGGGCAGCCATCGGGGTTAGTATCGCCGGTGATGTGGCCAATCTTTTCATGGTATGGTGGGACAGAAGGCTTAAGGAACGCCTGACACAGAACTCCATACTCGTGAATGTGTACTCTCGATATGTCGATGATATCAACTTAGTGGTAAAGACACCCCCACAAGAGAGTACCCCTGAAATAGAAATAGAAACTAAGACTATGGAGAGCATCCAGCAAATAGCTAACTCCATCCACCAGAGTATTAGAGTTACGATAGACTACCCTACTAAACACCCTAACCATAGATTACCTGTATTAGATACTGAACTCTGGCTAGAAACTAAGAACAATAAAACCAGAATCCTCCATTCACACTATACAAAACCTATGGCCTCCAAGTACCTGACCCACCGGAACTCGGCTATTGCGGACAATGCCAAATTCAACATATTGATGGCAGACTTCGTCAGAGTAATGCGAAATGTCTCCTGCATGTGCGACCCTACAGAATTAAAGAGACATATACAACATTTCGTCCACCGCATGCAGTTCTCGGGTTACAGCCACAAAGAAAGGATCAGGGTTTACAAAGGAGCTATGAAGAAGTTTGAAACAATCAAACGCAACGATAGGAATGGGATTTGCCCACTCTATAGGAGCAAATCATGGAACACCATAGAAAGAACTAAGAAGAAAATAGGGAAGGCAAGCTCATGGTACAATAGCCACAAGTACCAAAGCGTCATGTTCGTCGACACCACCCCTAGAGGCGAACTGGCGTACCGCTTTAGAAGGGCCCTAGACAAACTTAAGCTAAGAATTAAGGTTTTTGAAAGGCCAGGCAACCCTATCAAATCCCTTATCAGTAGAACATACCCTTTCAGTAGAACCCCCTGCACTGATAGGAACTGTATCGTATGTAGATTTAGCCCACAAACGAACTGCAAAACCAGAAATGTGGTCTATAGTATAAGATGTACAGAGGGACGATGCAGAAATAAGACAACGACATATGTAGGCGAAACAGCAAGGAGTATAGGGGAGCGGGCAAACGAACATTGGAGGGAACTTAAGGAAGGGAAGAACTCATCAGTTCTGTACCAGCACGCTGAGCAAGAACATAGAGGCTCAATCAACAACATAGAAATTAAAATCTTATCTACACATAGCAGTGATGCAGCACTTAGACAAATTACTGAAGCTACACACATAATAGAAGGGAAACCTAGCCTGAATAGGAAACTAGAATGGAACACTAACATACGCCACTAACAAACCACAGCATGTGACAACATGTTACCCATAAACCAATAATAGGAACAAAGTATAATACAATACATAGATAAACAAATGGAAGTAAATACTACATACGTTAACAAAATTTAATTAAACACATTAAAAAAAAAAAAATTTAAAAAAAAACACACACACACACACACACATGAACATATAAATAAATAAAAACTAATACAAATGAACACGTATTAACAGAGAATATAGGTGATACAGACACTCCCCATACACACATGCACTTACAAAAGACACAGACACATTGAAGGACACGCATGCGTAGACACATACAATAGGAATACAAAATACAAAATGGCTGATAGTTAGCAAGGTGAGACACACATAAGAAAGAAGGAAACAAAGGACCACTGATGAGGTCACAGAAGTGTGACGAAAGAACTCTGGCCGAAATAAGATTAAGATTAAGATTAATGTAATATAAAGCTGAAAAAAAAAAAAAAAAAAAAAAATTAACACCAAATATACAGTGCGTGTGTTTTTATTGGCTAAACTGGCAATATGACCATCCCCAAGTACAACAATATATATATATATATATATATATATATATATATATATATATATATATATATATATATATATATATATAAAGAAAAGTTCGTTTTCCATGTTTTTGTATTTCATGTTCTCGTTTTTCATGCTGTTTACGTTTTTTGACGTCCTGTACCCATGTATGCATGTGTATATACATATATATGTAAGTATGTACATATATGTATGTATATATGCATATATATATATGCTATTTATATTATTATATGATCGAACGCCACGCATCCATTTCCAAGTAAGTTTTATCCTAATAATTCTGATGCGACACTATCACTATCACTATCTCTTTCTCTCTCTCTCTCTCCCTCTCTCTCTCTCTCTCTCTCTCTCTCTCTCTCTCCCTTCCTCTTTCTATATTCTTTTTTTTTCTTTTCCACCCTTTCTCTAATTCTTCTCCTCCCCCCTTCACCGTTCTCTATCTATCCTCTATCTGTCTTCACCGTTCTCTATCTCGAATTTCTTTCTTTCTTCTCCTTAAGCTACAAGAGATAGTACACATTTTTGTCTGTTTCCTGTCAAAGCTTATTTCTCCAGCGTTCACCACTTCACCTCGCTATGGCTTAATAGCCCTTACCGTTTGTTTTAACTGTCCTGTTTTTGTTAACAACTTTGACCCTCCGCAAATCCCAAATTTTATTTAATCTGCTTTGCAGGAGCGACTGTCCTAGCGCTCGAAATCCGGAGTGGATAAAACAGTGGACAACTGATCAAGAGATTGTTCTTTATGCTGCCTGTCTCGTTTTTCTATTTATTTCTTTCGTCGTTCAAAACAAGTTCGTTTTCAATGCTTTTGTATTTCAAGTTCTCGTTTCTCATTTTGTTTATGTTTTTTGACGTCCTGTACCCATATATGCCTGTGTATATACATATATGTAAATATGTACATGTATGTATGTATATATGCATATATATATATTATTTATATCATATTATATATATATATGTATGTATGTATGTATGTATGTATGTGCATCAGGTAATTGGTTGATATTTCCTGTTCCTGGATAGCAAACGCATACCCTTCAAAGTGAGAGGTAGTAATCCGGCTAATTTCTACTAACATATCCATGCATAGTCTTCTGCTCATACAGGTTCATCCTTCCATCTGATGACACGTTGCGGCAGAGTCGTGCGACTTCTTTGGGCATGTTTTCTGGGTAATCAGGCAAAGAGTGTTGCTCAGGGAGCTGCCTTCTAAGTCTTATGGTATTATCAGCTTCATGTATGCAAACTTGATCAAGGGATGCACTTCGACACTTAGTGGTTAAAAGATGTTGCCGAAGGGATATGATGCGACATTCAAAGGTATTTTGGATCGATGTTAAGCCTCTTCCGCCTTGTTTTCGTTTTAGGCAGAGACGGTCTACGTTACTGCTTATGTGGAAATTATGTGTGTTTGTTAGTATTTTGGGGGTTTTCACATCAATGTATGTATGTATGTATGTATGTATGTATGTATGTATGTATGTGTGTATGTACTTATCCTAGTTTAGAAACTTTAAGAAAATATTTAGAAAACCTGAAATAAAACTGAATTTGTTTTTGTGTTTTTATCATACATACACCAACCAATAATAACCAGATGAAAGAAGAGAAAGAAAGAAAGAAAGAGAAAAGGACAAACATTAAACTGTTATATTTCGATTAATTATAAGTGGTCTTCTGTTAAATAAATGCGAAGTCCCTCGCACCACATTCAACGAATTACCTCCCTTGTCTTCGTGCGTCAACATTTAAAGCATTTTGCACAAATGGTTTGTTTCGTTAGTTTGATGATGATGATGATGATGATGATGAGGAGGAGGAGGAGGAGGAGGAGGAGGAGGAGGAGGAGGAGGGGGAGGAGGAGGAGGGGGGAGGAGGAGGAGGGGGAGGTTCATTAATTGAAGGTAAATTTATGAAACAAAAGACAGGAAATTTGATTGAAATTCTCTGCAAAAGTTAACAACATTAGCAACAATGTTCTCACCATTGTGTCTTGGCATCAATTCCATTAACCATTATTTGCAGATGGCAGCAATGATATAATAACAACTTGGTTGTATCATCATCATCATCATCATTATTATATTCAAACCCATTGTGCCTTGTTGCATATTATGTCACTGAAAATAGTCACCAAACCTCCCTCAAATCACACATGGAAAAAAGAAGGATACATAGAAATAATGCAGCTCCTAGAGAGACAACGTCTGAAACGAAGATCGCAGTTGGGATGATGTCCGTCTTGCTCTGATATACAATGTGTTTTTAACACGACATGTATACGAAAAGATTTTCTCTGAGACAAAAGTCACAGCATCATTGGTGTCTATACGTTAAGTATGGTGCACAGATGGCTATTTTATTGTTTAAATAACTACAATAATTCTTCATTGATTTGCCAGTGATGAGAAATATGTGATATAAAATTAGAAGAGTTGAAATGTAAGAAACGCGGCCCCTTTGCGTTCGATCCCCAACCCGTCCATTTCTTTCACTGACAAAGATGACTTGATGTATTTACACCACAGCAAGAAATCTTCTCCTTGACAAAATGACAGTGAATGGCGATCTTACAGGTTTGAATATCTCTCAGGCATAATTGAATTGGTAACAAGTTTGTATTTATACACATCACCGCTTAGCGCTGTCACCCTGTGTTTTATTTATGGTGAGCCACTGAGTAGCGCAACCGGTCATTGAACGATGACCAGAATATCATAAGAGGGACCTATCTCTTGTATCAGGTCGCATCATCTGCTTTTCTCGTTTCTGCAGCTGAAAAGAGGAGATAACCACTCTGAAGCGTATGCATGCCAGTCTGGTGAGGTGGCGCTATGAGCTGACTCGGTGTATTTACACTTATTTGCCTACAGTGAGAAATTTTCCCCATGACAAAAGACTGAATGATTTCCTTACACGTTCGTATATTCTCCAACACATTTGAACTGATAATAATTGTGTAATTTTTAAATATTTGGTTTTCTTACTGTTTTTTTTTTCTTTTTCTGGTTCTTCCAGATTTCAGCGCCTTGGGGAATTGCCTATTTGTCTTATATATAGCCCGGCCACGAAATTTTTTTCCCACGAGAGTTTCGGACCCCAGTTATAAACTCATTTGCATACAGCCAATCAGAGCTCAACTATCAAACTAATTTATGAGAACATAACAAGTGATGAGCGATAAGATAAGGTCACTTGGGCAAGGAATGACCATTGCTTCTTTTCTCTTTTAAGAATGCTTGTTGTTCTTGTTCTTGTTCCAACCATGGCTGCCTCTGCCTCTGTGTTGTTGTTTACTTTGTAAAACAGTAAGGGGAGAGGGTTGCCAGCACATCACCCTCTACCCACATCTTTACCATATGGGGCCCTAACAAAATCCGATTATAGGTATAGATGCAAATCTATCTAATTACTTGTCTCCTAAAACCAGGCATAACTTAGCGATCGGTCGACTTACAACATCGTTCTTCGTCTTGAGTTTACTTGGTAGAGTGTGTTTGTTAACTTGACAACAGGGTCAAGGTGAGCTCTGATTGGCTGTATGCAAATGAATTCATTACTAGGGTCCGGAACTCTTGTGGGAAAAAAGTTTCGTAGCCCGGCCCTGGTCATTTTTGTCAACAAGACTATCGATCGACGAACTCTTTTACGTTGTTGCTAAGTTAAATACTAGAATTTCGAGTTCCAACTTTCCGCTCTCACTGTCCAATTTTCTTCGGTAATCTCGCTCCCTCTAATCTTTGAGAACGACTCCGCTCCGCCACAATATTTTGATTCAGATTGCTGCAGCTAAAAAGTGGACGAAATAATGAAATAGAACTTGAGTTAAAATTTGAAACTATTATCTCTAGGAGAATAGATCTCTGAACGCCACGTAGTACCTGTCTGTCATAGATGTCACCAGTTAAGAGTGAATGGCCCCACTGTCAATATGCGCTTGTAAATAGAAGAGTAAGAGAGATGGCTTGTAACTTTCGGGGGTCAGGGTAATCCTGGATCTGTGGTGTTCCTTGATTGGCCCTAGCTGGAGTTTCTCCTGCATGAGGACTGCATCACTCATATTATCACAGACTTTCTATACTTTTATCGCATTTCGTTGTCTTTTCCATTTCTTTCTTTCCATCCTTTAATGTAAAGCCTCTCACAAATTCTTGTCTGTCCTACTGATGTCTTCCTCATCTCTGTTCCTCTCAAAGAACTGACTATTATTATTATTATTATTATTATCATTATTATTATTACTACTGCTACTATTTACTAACTTGCTTTCCTTTTTTTTTTTTATTTTGTCTTCCTTTTTGTCAAATCACTCACATTCTACTTTCCCAATTCATCTAAATCTCAAAATCGTTTTTAAATGTTTATAAATTTACCTTTCACGATTTTTTTTTATGTTTTCTATCAAGAAATAACTATTTCTGTTTATTCATTTCATTATTTTCAACTTAATTTTAAACATTCAAATCTTCAAAAATTTTCTTTCTAACAATTTTACATTATTACTCTTCGTCTTATTCATTGACAAATATTTTTTCCAATACTGCACACATACTTTCAACAATTCGTGTGTGTGTGTGTGTTTATACATACATATATATAGACATATACATACCTATATGTTACATATATATATACATATATACATATATATATATATATACATATATACATACATATATACATATATATATATATATACATATATACATACATATATACATACATATATATATGCATATATATATATATATATACATACATACATATATGCATACATATATATATACATACATATATATGCATACATATATACATACATACACATATATGCATACATATATACATACATACACATATATATACATATATATATATATATATACACATACATACATATATATATACATATATACATACACATATATATACATACATATATATATATACATACACATACATACATATATATATATATACACACACATACATATACATACATACACATACATACATACATATATAGGTATATATATATATATATATATATATATACACACACTTACATACACGTATGTTCACTTGTACAAGCATTCTTAACACTTTTAATTCAAGGTATTTATTATTTACTGAAGCTTCATACTTTTTCAGTCGAAATTTCTTACAATTATTTTTAAAAGTATTTATTTTTCAAAAAATCTCCAATTTCAATTCAAAATATCATTTTAATTTCTTCTCAAAAAATAATTCTTATAGAGAAGCAATTCTTTTTTTTTTTCTTAAGAATGTCTTCTCCGCACATAACTGAAAATCACAGATTCTTCAATTGTTGTCTGTGGAAGAAAACATTTTGGCAGTATTTCACAAGGATTTATTACAATGGAATAATTAATAGTAAAAGATCTTTACTCTTTTACTCATTTCAGTCACTTGACTGTGGCCATGCAGCAGCACTCCATTGAAGAATTTTTAATTGCTGACCCCCAGCAGTTATCTTTTTAAGCCTGTAACTTATTCTATCAGTCTCTTTTGTCGAGCTGTTAAGTTATGGGGATGTAAATACACCAACACAGGTTATCAAGCAGTAGTGCAGGACAAACAGACACAAAGACATAAACACACACACACACACACACACACATATACATATAAAAAACATTCGAGCGAGGTCGTTGTCAGTGCCGCTGGACTGGCCTCTGTGCAGGTGGCACATAAAAAACACCACTTGAGCATGGCTGTTGCCAGTACTGCCTGACTGGCCCTCGTGCCAGTGGCACGTAAAAGCACCCACTACACTCTCGGAGTGGTTGGCATTAGGAAGGGCATCCAGCTGTAGAAACTCTGCCAGATCAGATTGGAACCTGGTGTAGCCATCTGGTTCGCCAGTCCTCAGTCAAATCGTCCAACCCATGCTAGCATGGAAAGCGGACGTTAAACGATGATGATCATCATCATCATCATCATCATCGTTTAACGTCCGCTTTCCATGCTAGCATGGGTTGGACGATTTGACTGAGGACTGGTGAAACCGGATGGCAACACCAGGCTCCAGTCTAATTTGGCAGAGTTTCTACAGCTGGATGCCCTTCCTAATGCCAACCACTCAGAGAGTGTAGTGGGTGCTTTTACGTGTCACCCGCACGAAAACGGCCACGCTCGAAATGGTGTCTTTTATGTGCCACCCGCACAAGCCAGTCCAGGGGCACTGGCAACGATCTCGCTCGAAAATCCTACAGGAGCCAGTCAGGCGGTACTGGCAACGGCCAGGCTCAAAATGGTGCATCTCATGTGCCACCCGCACAAGAACCAGTCCAGGGGCACTGGCAACGATCTTACTTGGCTTGCCGGGTCTTCTCACGCACAGCACATTTCCAAAGGTCTCGGTCAGTAGTCATCGCCCTGGTGAGGCCCAATGTACGAAGGTCTTGCCTCACCACCTCAGCCCAGGTCTTCCTGGGCCTACCTCTTCCACGGGTTCCCTCAACTGTTAGGGTGTGGCACTTTTTCACGCAGCTATCCTCATCCATTCTCACCACATGTCCATACCAGCGCAATCGTCTCTCTTGCACGATGATGATATATTTATACTATGGGCTTCTTTCAGTTTCTGTCTACCTAATCCACTCACAAGGCTACAGAAATTGACACTTGCCTAAAATGCCATGCAGTGGGACTGAACACAAGACCATGTGGTTGGAAAGCAAACTGTATGTGCATGCGTGTGTGTGTGTGTGTCTTACTGATTACTGACCTGACAGGTTTTGTTTGAAGGACACATAAATATGAGAAAGTAAAAACAAACTGGTATTCTTCGCGTAAAGGCCCCTGTGATATTTGTTTTGCATCGAATTATACATACTCCCTTATCTTTGCTAGTGATAGAAATGCAGTGAAGCAATGATCAGCTAATCAAAAAGCTGCAGCTAATGACATTATTGTCCCATAAATTGTTATATGAAAACAAAATTAAAACAAAATAACACAACATTAGTAGAAACAACATTTAATTTGTAAAATTTATAAAATAAGGTTTACCCGGGTGTGATAAAACAGTGTCTTAACATAGTGGAAAGTTTTTTTTTAAATGTCTCTGAAATCACATTGACTCACAATGAATCACTGAGTCACAATGAGTCCTTGAGTCAAAATGAGTCAGTGTCTTGCAATGAGTCATTCAGTCACAGTGGGTCATTCAGACACAATGAGTCATTCAGTCACAGTAAGTCATTGAGTCACAATAAGTCAAAGTCACAGTGAGTCATTGAGTCACAGTGAGTCATTTAGTCACAATGAGTCAATGAGTTAGAGTGAGTCATTGAGTCACAATATCAGATTCACAATATCAGATTCACAATGCATGTAGTTACAGTGAGTCAGTCACAATGAGTCCTCAAGTTATGAGTCAAAGAGCTACCATGTAATATATCGAGTCAACAATGACTCTTCCTAGCTGGCCTGCCCCTGAAATTATTGCAATTTACAAGGTGCATGTGAAGCAAAATGGATCAACTGGGAACTGAACCTAATTCCCAGATTACAAATTCTTTGAATTATTCAAACCAAATCAGTAATTTGTTTTCTACAAAAATAGAAATTTCAGTTTTTTTTTTTTTTTCCATCAATCTACTTCTTTAAATCCTTAATCCATTTAATCTACTTCTTTAAATCTTTAATCCATTTAAAGAAATTGCATCGAGCTTCCTGGTTGTTCGCAGCTCCGTCAGGTCGAGAACAGGTGTAGAACTGTCTACCTTGTGTAGGGCCAGGTTTCTTCACTGTTCGCAGAACACATGGCTCACTGTGCCCAGGACACAGGGGAGCTGGAGGTGGCCCTTTCAACAGATTCTTCCAAGCTAACACCTGGGAATTTGAAGTTTGGTCTGTTGTGGACTTCACTTTGGAAACTATTAGTTCTTCTTTGTCTGCTTCCAACAATGAAGAGTCTTGGACATTCTTTGAAGAAATTTCTAAATGGGATGAAATCGAAGGTTCTGTTGTCACTTCCTGAGATTCAGACGAATCATTAATATCGGAGTCATCTGATGATGTTTTTTTACTGTTTTTAAACTCATCCAGCTCTGAAGAAGAATTCCGTCCTAACTGACCAGGACAAGACGATGGTTTCTTGTTGAAAAACCCCATTAAGTTTATTTGTTTCGGTTTATTTTCTAAGCAAGATTTGCCCTTTTTCTTCTGCGATCCTAAACTTTCAGATGATTGCCGCTTCAATGAATGCGGAGAGTGTTTCCGCTTATCTTTCCATTCTGTGCTTGCTGAATGCTGAACGATATTGTTGTTGCCAGACATATCTGTGGAGGGTTTACCATAAGATTTAGTGAAAAACATGGACAGTTTCTGTTGTTTGCCAGCAAATTCCGGCATGAATTTTGCACAGTGACTGGGTGCCTTCAGAGCAGTAACAACTGAAAAATTAAAACTGGCTTTTACAGGACAATGGTCAGAACCATCAATATTGGCCATAATACAACAACTGGTCAGAGCAGAATTAAGGCGTTCATTGCAAAGAATATAATCAAGACGTCTACCAAAGTTTGTCTGTCGGGCACCCGTTAGGGTACACCAGTTAGTGTAGGCCTCCAGCTGGTCAGGGTGGAGATAGCGAAACGTGTCGACAAAATGTCCTCCCGTAACAGTGGCAGGTTGGGTATCTTTATCATGCAGGTCACTTTTGTCAGAGAGTTCATCAGTTTGCTGTTTATGACACAACATTTGATTCAACCAACAACGACTTGGTATTGAATGGGATCCACCCTGGAAAAAGGAGAAAAACATAATGAAAGAACTGATAAGAACACAACTCACAGAAAAGGAAAAGAATGGACAAAAATCAGGAAAAGATTGGACAAAATTCCTGGTGGCATTTCATCATTTATCTTTTACTTATTTTAGGCATTAGACTGTCGCATCGCCTTGACAAATTTTTCTTGAATGAATCAACCACACAACAATATTTTAAGCCTGGCACTTATTCCATCAGTCTCTTTTGCCAAACCGCTAAGTTACAGAGACATAGACACACCAACACTGGTTGTCAAGCAGTAATGGAGGGGACAAACACACACACACAGAGTAAACCGGAACTACAGGAAAGTCAAGGGTCTTGCTTAAGGACATCATGCACCACCACCAGGTGTCAAACTCTCAACATTGCAAACATGAGCCAAACACGCCTAAGCACTAAAAGCCAGGGACAGGGCAGGGTTAGGATAAAATACTTCACCCAGGTGCAGGAGTGGCTGTATGGTAAGAAGCTTGCTTCCCAACCACATGGTTCCAGGTTCAGTCCCACTGTGTGGCACCTTGGGCAAGTGTCTTCTACTATAGCCTCAGGCCGACCAAAACCTTGTGAGAGGATTTGATAGATGGAAATTGAAAGAAACCCATCATATAAATATATATATATATATATATATATATATATATATATCATCATCATCATCATCATCGTTTAACGTCCGCTTTCCATGCTAGCATGGGTTGGACGATTTGACTGAGGACTGGTGAAACGGGATGGCAACACCAGGCTCCAGTCTGATTTGGCAGAGTTTCTACAGCTGGATGCCCTTCCTAACGCCAACCACTCAGAGAGTGTAGTGGGTGCTTTTACGTGTCACCCGCACGAAAATGGCCACGCTCGAAATGGTGTCTTTTATGTGCCACCGGCACAAGCCAGTCCAGGGGCACTAGCAACGATCTCGCTCGAAAATCCTACGGGAGCCAGTCAGGCGGTACTGGCAACGGCCACGCTCAAAATGGTGCATCTCATGTGCCACCCGCACAAGAACCAGTCCAGGGGCACTGGCAACGATCTTACTTGGCTTGCCGGGTCTTCTCACGCACAGCACATTTCCAAAGGTCTCGGTCAGTAGTCATTGCCTCGGTGAGGCCCAATGTACGAAGGTCTTGCCTCACCACCTCAGCCCAGGTCTTCCTGGGCATATATATATATATATATACAAAGATCAGAACTTATCTGCAGCTCTTTGTGGTCCAAATCAGATATGCAATCTATGCGGGTGTCTTTTCAATACACTGTCTGGTTTAAAAAGCCACATCAGATGCCATGATGGTGCTAAGGTGTAGGTACAGGAGGTGGTGAGACTCTGCATAAGGAGTAGACAACCACCATATATACAGTAATCCCTCGACTATCGCGGGTGATACGTTCCAAAACCCTCCGCCATAGGTGAAAATCCAGGAAATAGAAACAATATTGGACTGTATATATTTTGTTTTATTATTTTTATAATTTGTGTATATTTATTTTATTATAAAAGCAAAACAACACCAGAGAGGAATCGATGTGAGCTGAAATAATAAACCATGACAAGTGAACCGTGATAGGAGGGACTCGATAGGTGGACCACGATAGGTGATCCGCAATATGGCGAGGAATTACTGTATATGTGTTTGTGTGACTGTGTTTGTCCCGCCACCATTGCTTGACAACTGAGGTTGGTGTGTTTTCGTCCCCATAACTTAGTGGTTCAGTAAAAAGGACCGATAGAATAAGTACAAGGCTTACAAAGAATAAGTCTTGGGGTCGATTTGTTCGACTAAAGGCAGTGCTCCAGCATGGCCACAGTCAAATGACTGAAACAAATGAAAGATCCACACAATGACATGTGAAGTAGGAATTCCTCACACACATTGTGTTCTAAAATAGATTAAACACACACAAAGTTATCATCTAATTATCTTCATTAAAGTTCAAAGCGCAATCAAGCATACCAAAGCACTGACCTCTGAATCTGGTTCACAATGGTCCATGTTCTGATGTGTTGTATTTAAGTCTCCCAAAATGATCACATGACTGCAAAGAGAAATGAGGACAACATTGGTTTCAAATATTGGCACAAGGCCAGCAGTTTGAGGGGAGGGGCTAAGTCGACCCCAGTGCTCGACTGGTAATTCTTTTATCAAGCCCTATAAAGGGTGAAAGGCAAAGCCAGCCCCAACACTATTTGAACTCAGAACGTAAAGATGGAAAAAATTCAGCTAAGAATTTTGCCAGTGTGCTAACGATTTGGCCATTAGCAGCCTTAGAAATAGGGACAATGATGATGATGATTATTATTATTATTATTATTATTATTATTATTACCTTTGCACAGCTTCTAATGCTGGAGATGTACTACTGTGTCAGCTGTTCACAACCAGTGAACTAAGGTAACACCTCTTATTTTTCGAGCACCTTCCAGAGTATTCGAGCGGTTCTAAGCAGTGCTGTTTTCTGCAAGTGCTCCACCCTTATTACTGCCCCTAATTGTTCCACGTACTTCTTGAGATTTTTACTCACTGTTCCCAGGACTCCGACAATTATTGGTACTACTGCTACCTTTTTCATTGACCACAGCTGCTTAACTTCCCAAGCTAACCTGTTATATCTCTTGACTTTTCTTTCTTCCTCATCGCATACCTTGTCAGCTGGGTTTGCTATATCTATGATCCAGCATCGTTTGCTTTCTTTCTCAATCAACACTATGTCTGGCTTCCTATTCTATTATTATTATTATTATTATCATTATTATTATTATTATTAAGGTGATGAGCTGACAGAACCGTTGACACACTGGACGAAATGCTTAGTGGTATTTCACCCTTGACCACATTCTGAGTTCAAATTCCACCAAGGTTGACTTAGCCTTTATTCTTTTCAGAGTTGATGAATTAAGTACCAGTGAAACACTGGGGTCGATGTAATCGACTCATCCCCCAAGCTACCCTTGTGGCAAAAATTTGAAATTATTATTATTATTATTATTACATTGATAAGCAAATGAGAGGAGGGATGGGAGGGGCAGTGACTGTGACAGCTGCTGGCTACGCTCCCAGGTTTGTGACAGGAATTAATGTTCTAGTTGAATAAAGGTGAGTGTTTGGAGAGACTAAGCTGAGGGGGGTGGGGGCCACAGTTCTGGGAAGGGATCACAGGCTGAGGTTGTTAAGTGTGGTGTTGGAACGGTGAAGCACAGTAAAAGTATCTGGTGGGAAATGTGGGCCAGGATGGAGAGGGTGTTCAGAGAAGTAGGCCTGAGCGGAGACAGTTGGTTCAGAGATAAAATAATGGTGATGGGGAAGGGGAGAAATTGGTAACAGAAATGAGTCTGGGTGGAGAGGGTGCATCACTTGCTTGTCGAGAGGAGTGGGCCTGGAAGGAAAGGGTATGTAACTGGTTTGGTTCAGAGGAGCAGAGACCAGAAATTTTGGGGGAGGGGCCCAATCGATTAGATCGACCGCAGTATGCAACTGGTACTTAATATATTGACCCTGAAAGGATGAAAGGCAAAGTCGACCTCGGTGGAATTTGAACTCAGAATGTAAAGACAGATGGAATACTGCTAAGCATTTCGCCCGGCGTGCTAACGTTTCTGCCAGCTCGTCACCAATTATTGTAGTATTGTCACTATTTATGACGGTACTTTTTTACACTATAACCGTGTAGTAACAAAATATACAATGAAGCAGGGTAACAACAACGTAAGAATCCAATAAATTATCCATGAACTATACACGGACCAACAAATGATATTCCAACAAACAACCAAATGACACCTTAGGACTTCCTGCGATTAATGCCTACTCTCTCTCTCTCTCTCACTCAGACCGCTACTATTTACAGTCATTCAGTCAAGTCTATTCTTGAAGCCTTGAGATTTCAATGAAGGGGTTGTATATTTTTAGAATGACATTGTAGGGTAGGTGTAAGAGTTCAGATCTGGCTGGTTTGATATGCTAAAGGGTTAAATGCAAAAGGGTGAATTTTATTTCAACCCCAGAATCATAAAGGAGAAAAGAACTTCACTGTAGCAAGGTCTGAAGTCAGGAAATTGAGGGACAAAAGGAAAAGGAAGAATGGGGAGACAAAAGACGGAAAGAAACTCTACCTGCCGCTTTCAATTAATGCCTCAGCTCGGGTTTGTAAGAGAGCGAAGAACCTCAGTTTGAAGCTGTGACGTTCTTCATTTTCAGAATCATATCGTGGGCAGTAGACATTAATGATAGCCATTTGACTGCAGCTGCCGTCAGGATTCCTACAAGACAAAACAGGAGACAACGTTAAATCACATACAACAACAAAAACTGTTAGATTCACTTCAACATTTAAATTTAATTTGCTGTGCAACACGGAATTTTGTCAATGAACAAGTCTCGGTCTCAAAGTGATGAAAATATTTTGGCAAATTAAATTTAAATGTTGAAGTGAATCTAACAGTTTTTGTGTGTTTTTAAATGGCTTATAAACACCTTCCACACTGCAATTGTTTTCGTTACAGCACACAATTTCAGATCAGGTCACTTGCTATGCAAGTACATCTCCGTAGATATAAATAATTAAGTACATATTTTAATAGATAATTTAAATACAGCGATACCTCACAGTACAAGTTCAATTCGTTCCATAACCAAGATAATCTTATGACTTACTCGTTTTACAAATCAATTTTCCCCAATGAAATTAACTAAAATATAATCCGTTTCAGCCTACAAAAACACTCAAAAGTAATTTTTTATGGGTTTCAAAACAGAAAAGGTGTAGTTACAAGTAAAATGACAATTATAAAGAAAGAGAATGCAAAAGAATTATGTAAATTGGTTTTATTAACTGAATTGCCTTAAATATGGGACGATTTGTGTGCTCGTACTACGGATTTCTGCTTGTACTTTAAGACAAAAATTCACATGAGTCTCGGCTTGTACAGCAAACTACTCGTATAATGGTGCACTCATACTGCGAGGTTCTACTGTATATTTAAATGTAAAACATTGAGTAAATATCTACCTAATCTCGTGTTGGGTTATCACAGTTCGGCCTTCAGCATCAAGAGCATCAAGCTCATCTTTTGAAAACTCACTGTGATCACCATAGTAACCAACAACATCGTCAGCCCCTTTCTTGTTAAGGGTCCCTGATAAACCTTCTTCAGCTTTAACTGGGAGACAGTGGTCTTTACAGTAGGTCACAACACCTAAAGGGCCAACAGAAAAACAACAACAAGTCAAGGGTTTCCATTAATTACAACTTAATTACTACTTAATTACAAAAGCGTGACATCTCCTCAGGAGGTGGAACTTACCAGAGTAACCACTTCTTTTACGAGAGAAACTGAAAAATGCATTGTAGCCGTCCACTATTGCCGTCATCTCATCTAACATGTCACCTGGGAGGAGAGAAAAAAGGGGGGAAACTATTTCACAGGTAATGGCAAAGGAAAAGATACAATTAACATGTAAACATGGCAGAGAATAGAAATCTAGAGATCAGAAAGTCGTTTGGCAGAATCAGTAGAGCACAACACAACATGCCTTGTGTTGGATTTAAGTGTTTGAGTTCAAATGCTGCTGCATTCAACTTCATCCATTCATTTTACCAGGGTCAATAAAATACCTGTTAAATACCGGGGACTTTATGTTCATCCAAATGGCTTGTAAGGACTGTTGTACAAGTCAGGTACAAAGATGCAGCAAATAAAAGAGAGTCAATGATTTCAGGGTCCAACAGGCTTCAGTCCTAAGTCCCCTCCTCTTTATTATCATTGTCTTGCAGATCACCACAATGGAGTCTATGGGAACTCCTACATGCTGAGGATGTGGTTCTCTTGGCTGAATCTATAGCAGAATTACAGAGAAAATACCAGTAGGGCTGGTGCCACAAGAAAGTACCTAATGCATGCTGTGAAAGTGGTTGGAGGTTAAGAATGGTTCCCAGCTTTAGAAACCATGTCAAAGCATTCCTTGGATCCATCACATCCTGTCAAACCATCTAGATTATTTTTGCATGGAAGATGGCCATTAGATGATGATGATGATGGTGACGATGATGATGATGGTGACGATGATGATGATGGTGACGATGATGATGATGGTGACGATGATGATGATGGTGACGATGATGATGATGATGATGATCTTTTCCACCAAATTTGAGGTCTTGTGTTTATGATAGCAGATAATACCTATAATTTCGTTAGGGTGATGAGCTGGCAGAAGCATTAGCTCGTTGGGCAAAATGCTTAGCTGTGTTTTGTTTGTTTTCATGTTTTGAGTTCAAATTCAGCCAAGGTTAACTTTTCTTTCCTCCTTTCAGGGCCAATAAAATAAGTACCAGTCAGACACTGGGTCAACTTACCCCCTCCCTACAAAAACTGCTGGCCTTGTGCCAAAATTCGAAACCAATATTTAGAATTTCACTATAAACACTATCACATGACCATATAAATGTGGCATTTATTTGTTCTTTAAATATTAATTTATCTCACTTACTAATTAAGATCAATATTAATTTATCATACACTAATTATTAATTTATTGCATACTAATTATATTAATTAAGTACACACATGCACACTAATTATAATGAATATTACTTTATCACACACTCAGTAATAATAACTCATGCCATACAACCTAATTATGATAATTATCCATTAACCCTTTCGTTACTGCATTTACTTTGAGATGCTCTGTGTTTCTTTCAATTATTTTAAATATAACAAAGAATTTAGTAAAATAACTTAGTTATCATTCAGCTAGTGTTGGGAATACAAATTGTGACTAAGGTTTGGTGGAAGATTTTGATTCAGAACTTATGAAAACAAGACATTTGTACTCAGAGCCAGAGGCGGGTTCAGCCAGGTTATTAACGAAAGGGTTAATTATACCCACACTGTTTACGATAAATATTGGTTTCAAAGTTTAGCACAAGGCCAGCAATTTCAGGTGAGGGGTTAAGTTGATTACAACTGGTCCTTGTTTTATCGACCGACTCCGAACGGATGAAAGGCAAAGGTGGCCTCAGCAGAATTTGAGATGAGAACACGAAGACAGGTGACATGCCGCTCTGCTAACGATTCCTTCAGCTCACACCACCTTGATTATGATAAATAGTAAATTATTCTAACTGTGATTGATATAGTTATTTGATTAACAGAAATGACTAATGACATACAGAAGTTGAAGTTGAATGATCAACTATACTGTCCTCAATAAGCAGATGGAAATGGTAGGACTCTACTAATTAGATACAGTTAATTAACCAATTAAAAGAGAACTTGACTAAACTCTCTCTCTCTCATTCTGTGATCCAGCAAGTGTATCTCTCTCTCTCTCTCTCATACACACACAATTTCATTCAAACCTTCAACAAGTCTTCCTACCAAAGGTTCATCCTCTTCATCATTGTTTTGAAATCCACTCTTCGTTGTTGGCATTATTAAGGCAGATTCTTTCTCTACAGCCAGATGCTTTTCCTGTCACCCACCCTCACCAGCTTCCAAGCAAAGTAATCTTTCTTCATAGCCTGACATAATCTCACAGAATATTAGAAATCACAATGCCAAGAAACGGACACACACACACACACACACATACATACAAACATACATACATACATACATACATATATATATATATATATATATATATATATATATATATATATATATATATATATATATACACACACACACACACAGCTTCTATCTACCAAATCCACTCAGAAGGCTTTGGTGAGCTTGGAACCACAGAAGATACCTGCCCAAGGCACTATGCAGTGGAACTGAACTTGAAACCATGCGGTTAGGGAACAAACTTCTCAACCACACAATCATGCTTGCACTATCATCATCATCATTGTTTTAATGTTCCCAACAAGCTTCTTATCAGTTTTTATCAAACCAAATTCAGTCACAAGGCTTTGTTCAGCTTGGGGCCATAATAGAGGGCACTTCCCCAAGGTTCCACACAGAGGGACTGAACCTGAGATCACATGGTTGGAAGCAAGCTCCTTATCCCCTCATCCACATTAGTGGAATGTGTAAAAGAAACCCAATGATAGTTGGTCAACTTTCAACAACAGAAGGCCAATGTCCAGCAATGTCCCTGTAAGATGCACATCTCAGAGCACAGTGAGACACAAAGATAACCCTGGTCATCTCCCAGCATCCGAAAATACTTCTAGTTGTCTTGACCTACCTTGCCACTGATCCAGGAAGTTGGGGACAAGACAGTGTGCCTGGTTGTCTCGCACAGCCCCTTTTCACTATAATTCCAGAACGAGTTAGGACCCTAGCTCCTGAGAACTACAGACAGTAGACGTTCCATGTGTAAGCTGGGATATTATATATGTTAGACAAGGAAATATCATCAGTTCTCTAGTTTCCTTGTACATGAGGGCATATGGATTGTGTAGTCTAGACAGGATCAGTCACGATTTTCCAGTGACCTGAGCAACCACATATTCCATTGGTGATGCTCTTTAAGAAGGGCCATTGGTATCTGAGAGGTGAAGCTTTGATCATTTTTGAGAACAAAAGATGAACAAGAAAGGGAGAACAAAAAGTAAATAACAAACAAGAATGCAAGACTATGAAAACCATTTCAGTATTCACAACCCATTACACTTCCAATGGAATTTGAAAAAATACGCTTCCTATAACTTCTTCATAATCAGAAAAAATTCAACAAACAAGAACCAAATATTCTTGTTAGATTCATTGGTCTCATTTAGCTTTGTCTGAAGGGACATACAAGGCTGAAACACCATGGTACCCCAGAATTTGGTTGGATCAATAAATCAAAAATTGTTATAAGCACAGATTCATCTGAAAGGAGAAGTTGTCCCCCAACGATGAAATACAACAGTGATTAGCATATTCACATTCAAATCGGTTGGAAAGGAATTTAGATTATGTCATCGTAGAAAAGAGAAGGAGATTGTCAAAATCCTGAGTACGGTGGTTGGTGTTGGCCATTTCACATTATTATTGGCGAATTGGCAGCATCGTTAGCAGGCCAGGCAAAATGTTTTGCAGCATTTCGGCCATCTTTACATTCTGGGTTCAAATTCTGCCAAGGTCGAATATGCCTTTCATCCTTTCTGGGTCAATAAATTAAGTACCAGTCAAGTACTGGATCAATGTAATCAACTAGATCCCTACCCACAAATTCCAGGCCTTGTGCCTATAGTAGAAAAGATTATTATTATTATTATTATTATTATTATTATTATTATCATTATTGAGTGAGAGACCAGTGAATACTATCAAAGTGAGACTATGGTAAAATATACGAAGCCCATTATACCCATCATGACTACCCGTCTGATAAGGGTACACCAGGCACATGCATCACAACCATATGTGCGCGACATGGTGATCTCATGTCAAGATAAACAGCACGTGACCTTGCAGGTGGGGTCCAGTTAGAATTTTCTTCAGGACGAGTAACCCATCCCACTCAAAAGGTCCCTGAATAAGGTTTAAGGATGTTGAGCAAAACACCCATGTTTCCAAAGGGGAATTATTCAAACCCCAAAAAATTCCTCTCAACACATGGCTATGATGCTCCCCAACTACTTCTGCTCATGATCAGAGATGCACATATCTTCAGCCACCAAGGGACATGCTCAACTGGTTAAGGTCAAACAACAGATAGGCAAATCTGTGGTATTGAGCAGAATATTTACTGTAGCTCATCTTTTTATACCAAGACAAAACAATGTACATGATAACACTTCCAATCAATTAAGATCAGAAACCATGAGAGCCACTGCCTGGTACTGCATCAGGGCATTTATTATTATTATTATTATTATTATTATTATCAAGTATATTGGGTCTAGGACTGTATTTTTCCTAGCACTCTTCCTTTCTTTTTAGTAGGTCAAACGTCCACATACAGACCTCCTCATTGACACACTATGGAAATGGTAAACAAAACAGTTTGCCATTTCAAGGAAGAAAGCCAACTCTACAGAAATATTCTGAAACAACAATCAAATCTTTTGCTAGTAACGATGATTAGCAAGTCTAGTGCAGACTCTGGTTAAGTGAGTCTAAAAGTGGCCATCCACGGTTGTAAATAAACGATTCTTTTAAAACAGGAAAATTTAAATTAGAATGAATCGTTTCGGATGTGTCACGGATTCTTATTTCGTCAATTCCAAACAAACAAACAAAGAAAAAACAGAAAATTGTCGACATTCTTAGAATAAATGTCGACAGTTTCCAGCTCTGAGGAATAAAAGGGAATAAAAGCCAACATAAATTTCATATTCTTTGTATTCGTAAGTGAAAGGTAAAATAGCAATTCGTGGTGGAAGTTATTAATTAAACGAAAATAATAGAGACTTCTTCATAATATATCTCCAGTATTGAGTTGAGTGTTGTCATTCGTTTACTTGTAACCCCAACATCAACATATATATATATATATATATATATATATATATATATATATATATAGATAGATAGATAGATAGATAGATACATACATACATACATAGACACATGTATGTCTGTATTCTGTTGTTACCTCTTACGGTAGACAAGTGTTTTGTTTTGCAATTTGTAATTAGAAGAATTAAAATGAAATGATATTCCAAACTCACGAGTGATTTTGGTTTCCTGAAAACAAATAATATCTGCCTGTAAAGATTCCAGCAATTGGTGAATTGGTATTTTACTCGCTCGGATCCCGTTAATATTCCACGTTAATAACTTCATGTTTCCGCGGTAAAGCAAAAGCCCCCTTCAACAAGTTACCTCCCTTGACTGAGCGCTCTTAAGCAAGGGAGATAAATCACTCAAAATGTATTAGAGTTACCCCACTTATATCCTGCTTGGAGCCAGGCCAGGATTTATCTCAATGTCCACCTTGACCATTTAGTCTTTTTATCTGATGCAGAATATTGAACTAACGGTGCTTATGTTGTTGTTGTTGGCACTCCGTCGCTTACGACGTCGAGAATGAAATTAACGTGCAAGTGGCTGAGCACTCCACAGACAGGTGTACTCTTAACGTAGTTCTCGGGGAGATTCAGCGTGACACACAGTGTGACAAGGCTGACCCTTTGAATTACAGGCACAACAGAAAGTAAGAGTGAGAGAAAGTTGTGGTGAAAGAGTACAGCAGGGTTCGCCACAATACTCCTGCCAGAGCCTCGTGGAGTTTTAGGTGTTTTCGCTCAATAAACACTCACAACGCCGGTCTGGGAATCGAAACCGCGATCCTACGACCGCGAGTCCGCTGCCCTAACGACTGAGTCATTGCGCCTCCACTACGGTGCTTATGCAACCACCTGTAAATAACAGCTGTAATTTCAATACACAGAACATACACAATGCAGCAGATTCTCTTCTGGTGCCAAAGTTTATCAACGATGGACAACTCTTTCTTTAAAACGGTCATCTTTGAGATTTTCTTCGTTGTAGCTTAAAACAAGGCCAATCCTGAACCAATCCTGAACCATAGCCAAAAGCGTTCCAGTTGTCCCCATCCCCTCATCTTTCTTTGTTTTGACTTTTACGTTAACAATTTTATTTAGGACTGTCTTAAGAGTCTTCCTTTGTTTCTTTAAATCATGAATGTGAACTGAAAGATATTAAACCCTTTTGTTACCATATTTCTGTTGAGATGATCTGTGTTTCTTTCAATTAATTTTAAATATAACAAAGAATTTAGTAAAATAACTTAGTTATCATTCAGCTAGTGTTAGGAACATAAATTGTGACTAAGGTTTAGTGGAAGATTTTAATTCAAAACTTATGAAAACAAGACATTTGTATTACAGAGCCAGAGACTGTTACAGCCAGGTTGGTATCAAAAAGGTTAAATGTACGTTTGTGGTTTTACATGTACACATAATCTATCCCTCCCAATCAACCCAACCTCTGTTTGTATCTTCCACCTGATGAGTAGTGAGTAGAGCACCCCTCGTTAGGTAATTATTACTTCCGAGGTTTTGCTAGCTTGGAAACATATGTAACCTGGATTTTACCTGCTCAACTCCTTCAATTTGGATATGTATATATATGTATATATACACCTTAAATTAGAGGTTCACAAACTATCCATCTATTATACTTTAACCTCTCAACTGGAACAAGCCACCTTTCTCAGAACCACTCCCTCTCCCAGCCAAGGAATCTTTTGTCTTGCAAGTTACTTGGCAACCCCACTGGTGCTAGTGCCACATAAAAGGCACCCAGTATACTCTGTAAAGTGGTTGGCATTAGGAGGGGCATCCAGCTGCAGACCCTGTGCCAAAGCAGGCAAAGGAATCTGATGTGGCTCTTGTCAAAATGTTCAAACCGTGTGAGTATGGAAAACGAATGTTAAATGACAACAATGACAACGACGAGACAGGAAAAAATCTAGTTAAAGGACCATTGTTAAATCACATTTCAAATAAAAAACATATCAGGGATTATAAAAGTTATGAAGAACAACTAAATTCATCATCCATAATTAATACAAAGGTGAAGCAATAAAGGACATCAATATATTTCATTAAAATTTATCGTAATTTTACTATAATTTTACTATAACTTATAATTTTTCACAAAAATTCCCATACTTATTTGGACCAGAATGACTGGTAACACAACATGGTCACATTTCTTTTGATTATATTTTATAGTTCAGCCTGGTTTAACACCACCTCCTGGTCCTCCAAAGCACCATCGACCACGTTCAGATAGTGCTGTTTCTTCAAGCGCTGACTTAAACCGCTCAGGCTGCTCGCAGTAGATCTCCTTTGTTATCGTTTGGTTTGGGTTTAAAAGTTCAAAATGGAACTAAACCTTTCACATCCCACCAAACAGATAACAACACCTTACATGGGTGAAGACCTTCTTTAGCCTGGGATTCCAGTGTTTCTCCTTTCCCTACCCACTGTCTTCAGTACTTGACATTTTTATAGAGAACCCATTTCTCATCATTAGTCACTATTCGGTCCCAAAAAGGTTCATTTGTGAGACGTGACAGCAAAGAAGAGCACACATTCATTCTCTGCGCGCAACTAGACTCGGAAAGTTTGTGAGGAATTCATTGACCCAAAATGCTGACTTTTGTGATGACATACAAGTGTCGATGTATGGTTGGATGACCAAATCCAAGCTTCTCTGCTAGTTCCTCAACAGTTACGATGGGATTTTGTTCCAACAGAGTTTGCAGAACATCCTCATTGAGCTCTACAGATCTTCCAGGATGAGGCTAGTCTTCTAGGCTGTATTTTGTAGCTTGGAATTACGCTTATGGTCCGATCCCCATATACTGTATTAATATTCCTCACACTTTCCATTGCATTATTGCCTTTATTGAACTCATAAAGCAAAATATGCTGAATATGCTCCTTTGTCACTTCCATTATAGCTTTGAAAAAAATAACTGTTTAAATCGAACTGCACTCTTCAAAACTTGCACTAAGAATAAGTACATGGTCAAATTATTACCTGCTTTTATAGCAAGTTGATGCAGGTAGCTTATCCCATCCCCCTCCAACTTTTAGTTCATGCAATTGAAAAAACTGTATTATATATGGGATGACCCAATGGTAGAGGAACAATTTGTTGACAGACAACTTACAGACAGGACAATTTCTTTTCTGGTTCTATCAATCATATAGGTGTAGCCTTTGTATAGAAGCTTTCTGCTTCCTTGTTCTGTTTTGATGAACTCCATGATCAATACTTCTGCATGTCGACTTATTGTCCAATCGGCAAATTGTCTCCACGTGTAACCCAATATATATATATATATATAGTCAATCCAAACAAGAAAAAACAACGCGAGGACGTGATACAAGTACTGTGTTATTGGACACTCAGGAAAGGAAAGAAAAAAGGATTTCACATTTCGAGCGGAGCTCTTCATCAGAAATATAAAAAAAGTCCAAAGAAGGGAAGACAGAGAAAGAAAATCGCCAACGATACACACGCGGTCACATATTGAAAGTATGTAATTGTAAAATCCAAGGATGTAGGTGTAGGAAGTTAATCAATCAGTCCGTAGAAAATAGAAACTGGTTTATTAGAGCAGAAGGTTGTAGGTTATTTCCCATATCAAAGTTCAATAAGCTGAAAACAATTTTTTTTTTTTGATATAGTTCATGATTAGCAACTACAGTTGTTGTGAATGCGAATAAAAATCCAAATTGAAGGAATGGAGCAGGTAAAATCCAGGTTGCATATATTTCCTAGCTTGCAGATCCTCAGAAGTAAATTATTACTTAACGAGGGGTACTCCGCTAGCTAAGCCTCAGGCCGAAGATACCTTAATTATATGAAGATTACATTGTCGTTAAGGAATTCCAAGTTAAGGTATCTTCCACCTGATGAGTAATGAGTGGAGCACCCCTCGTTAAGTAATTATTACTTCCGAGGTTTTGCTAGCTTGGAAACATATGTAACATGGATTTTACCTGCTCAACTCCTTCAATTTGGATATGTATATATATGTATATATACACCTTAAATTAGAGGTTCTCAAACTTTTTAGGCCACCACCCCTCATGACCATATAATAACCTCAGCACCCCCACCCCTATTTTTATGTATAAATATTTCATATATTACTAATTTATATATACTATAAATCATTTGATATTTAATATAATTTGTATACAATACTATATTATAATAGATTCAGTGTCCTCTCAACGCCTTCATTTTCTCTACTGCCACCACCAACCCCTTAGGCATCAGTGACCATCTCAACGCCCACCAGAGGGCAGTAGCGCCCACTTTGAGAGCCTATGCCTTAAATCACTATCTTAACTGTCAACATATATCCCTTCACAAGCAATATACATAATACAAACTCCTTGAATCTTTTCATATCCGCTGTCTCCAGTGCATTCTTTATCTGACCTGGAAGGACAAGATCCCACATTCGGAGATCCTGAGACGAGCGAAATTGACCAGCATCGAATGTACGATCCTCGAATGTCAACTATTCTGGGTGGGGCAAGTTATCAGGATGCCGGAAAACTATATACCCTAGGTTGTCTTTTTGGGGAGTTAGCAGAGGGTAACCAACCGCACGGAGGTCCAAAGAAGCGATATAAAGATCATCTCAAGAAATCCCTGAAGCTCTGCAACCTCTCCCCTGGTGCACTTGAAACACTGGCCACAGACCGTACTACCTGGAGGAGTATGGTCAAAATTGGTAAGCAGCATTTTGAGGATGAGTGGACTAGACTTCGCGAAGAAAAGTGGAGACAGCTCAAGGAACATCAACAAAACCCTAGACGAGCTCATCTTCGTCGGAGACCTCTTCGCTGCTCTCAGTGTAATCGGACATGTGCCTCCAGAATTGGCCTTTTCAGCCACGAGAGGGCCTGCCAACGCCATCAAGGCAACCCCTAAGGATCAAAGATGACATCGTCATCTGTCAAGATGGACAGCCTTAAACAAGTAACCAACATAATACATACACCTGAACCCTTTTGCATTCAGATTTCTCTGTCAAAAGGTAATTCTTATTTATTCACATTGGTTTGAATTAATCATGCATTCTCTCAAAGCATCAAGATTTCAATGATGTGACTTTATTTTTTAAAATGACATTGTAGGGTAGGTGCAAAAGGCTGGATCCGAGTAGCTTGAATATAAAACAGGTAGAATATTTGGACCCGGTATGACTGGTTTAAATGCAAAAGGATGGACACCCAGACAACCGAGAAGTGGCCTAAGTGAAGTGTTGGAAAGGTTGACTTGTGGTAAGCATTTTGGCTCCCTGCACTCATTATCATCATCATCATTTAATGTCTGCTTTCCATGCTGGCATGGGTTGGACGGTTTGACTGAGGACTGGTGAACCAGATGGCTACACCAGGCTCCAATCTGATCTGGCAGAGTTTCTACAGCTGGATGCCCTTCCTAATGCCAACCACTCCGAGAGTGTAGTGGGTGCTTTTACGTGCTACCTGCATGGGAGCCAGTCAGGCGGTACTGGCAACAACCATGCTCAAATGTTGTTTTTCATGTACCACCGGCACATGTGCTGGTAAGGTGATGCTGGCAACAATCACGCTCAAATGGTGCTTTTTACATGCCAGTGGCACAGGAGCCAATCCACGGCCCTGGCAACAATCATGCTCAGATGTGCTTTTAACATTCCACTGGCAGGAGTGCCAATCAGGTGGTACTGTCATCAGCCACGTCAGCAATTTTGATTTTGATTTCACTTGCCTCAATAGGTCTTAGCAAGCAAAGTTTATTTCATTCTAAGTTCAAATTCTGCTACAGCCAACTTCAGTTTTCAGGAACAATAAATAAAATACCAGTCAGATACTGGGGTTAGTTCTTCCCTTTCTCACCATTTTTCCTGTCTGCCTTGTCTTGGGTTCTCAAAGAAATCAGCAAGGCTCCATAACCATCATTTAATGTTTTCCATGCTGGCATGGGTTGGAAAGTTTGACAGGAACCATCAAGCCAAAAGACAGCACCAAACCCCACTGACTGCTTTGGACATGATTTCTATGACTGGACGCCATTCCTAATGCCATTCACTTTAGAGTATACAGTAATCCCTCGACTATCACGGCGGGTGTTACGTTCCAAAACCTGCCACAGAAATAATTAAAATCTGAAAAAATATAAATACCTATCGGCCACAGAAACCCAGATATACCAAGGAGTCTGCGATACAAATTTACATGTATTAGCCAGGAAAATCCATGGTGTACTGAATGCACGATAGGTGAACCACGATGTGGCGAGGGATTACTGTGCCAGGTGCTTTTTTTACATGGCATTAGAATGACACCAACACCCCCCCACCAGGTGTAAAAAAGGAATAAAAAAATAATAAATGCTCGTGACCTGCTGCTTTTCATGACAGCAACGTATATGGTTCCATGAAAAAGCTGAGAGTCCAAGATATGGCATAATAATAGCAGAAGTTGTTGATTGTTGTTAAAAGAGTAACTTGGAGGTGAACAGACGAAGAACAGACACCACAACACCATCTTAGCTTCGAAATGTATATTAAAGAGTTATTTTAGGTTTTATTCAAATTATAGTACAATAAAATATTTGAAAATAGCTTAGAGAAAAAGAGAGCGGGAGAGAGAGAGAGGGAGAGAGAGAGAGAGAGAGAGAGAGGGAGAGAGAGAGGGAGAGAGAGGGAGAGAGAGGGAGAGAGAGAGAGAGGGAAAGAGAGAGAGAGGGAGAGAGAGAGAATATGATGTGAATTATTAACTACCAAGTCTTTGAATAGTCTCTCTTCTGATGTTTAAGCTAGACAACTTGAGGGTGGGGTGTGTGGTGTGTGTGTGTGTGTGTGTGATATGTGATGTGCCTGTGTTTATGTGCATACACAAGGCCAGAAATGGTAACATAGATAAAGGATGGTTTGTTTTGGTTTTTTTGGTTTTCCATGGTTGTGTATGCACCACATTTTCAGAACAGATTGGTTGAGGCGGGCAAGGGGGGGGGGGGGGGAAAGATGGCGGCACACGGCATCTCTTTTAGTCGATGGCACTTGGCATATCTTTGAAGAAGAAAGAGGAGGAGAAGGAAAAGAAATTTAAAAAAAAGAAAGACAGAAAGGAAGTTGATGTCCCAACACATCTTCACACACAACTGCCAGGCACCAATCACAGGAGGGGGGAGGGGAGGGCGGAAAGACCACAATGAATAAAAAAAAAAAATAGGTTCAATGAGATGTGTGCTACGAAGAATTTAACTTTTTCGCTTGAAATAACTTGATGGTTGCCAGGCGTTCAATGTCATCTAAGCTGAGACTGTTCAGTCGGTTCTCGAAATCCTGCAAATATAAACAAGAGAGATTCCACATTAATGGTATGACCAAACTGACAAATATAAATACAAAAAGCAAAAAAAAAAAAACATCATCATCACCATCGTTTAACATCCTCGTTCCATGCTGGCATGGGTGGGACGGTTTGACAGGAGCTGGCCAGACAGAAGCTAGCACCAGACATCTGTGACTGTTTTGGCAGGATCTTCACAGCTGGATGCCCTTCCTAACACCAACCTCTCACCAGAATTGGTTTAGTGCTTTTTACGTGACACAAGCACAGGCAAGATCAGTTTTGGCAAGGTTTTTACAGCTGGATGCCCTTCCAAACACCTAATACCATCCCCATCTTTAATCATTCCTCACTCTCCTCATGCACTCCCTATTCTCCTGTCCCCTCTTAAGGCTCAGCCCTGACACCACTAGTTTTTATCTCTGTCCAACTCCACCCCACTCACTCCCACCCTCTCTCCTGCCAATCAAATGCATCTCCTGTACATTAGCTCATTCCCTCCATCAAATCAACGTTACCTGCAAAGGTGAAACAGGTGTATCACACGTCAGGTGTCAAAAGTGATTGCAGAGCAGCATGAGATGAAGTGTTTTGCTCAAGAACACAATGCACCACCCGGTCCAGGAATTGAAACCAAAATCTTGTGATTGTGAGCGCAACACCCTAGCCACTAGGCCATGTGCCCTTGCATATATATATATATATATATATATATATATATATATATATATTTAAAAATTAAGGGTCTAAGTGAATCCATTGTTGCTCATTTATAGTGAATGGGCAGAGACTTAAATATGTAAACTGATTCCATAAACTCATTAAGAAATTTATTTAGTTGGAGATTGTTCTGTAGGGAAGCTTGCCAGTCCTCAGTCAAACCGTCCAACCCATGCCAGCATGGAAAACGGACGTTAAACGATGATGATGATGATGATGATTGTAAAGTTGTTTAGTTGTTTGTTTTGCTTTTGTCAGAGTTACAAATGAATTTAAAAGATTGTTTGTCCAGTAATAATTAATCGGTTATCTCCCTTACATTAGCTGTGTGGAGCGTTCTTCCTCGTTGCTGCCAAGAAGCAGGCGTTAAGCAATCAATGGCGACCAGAAAGCACAGAAGGACGGCAGTAAACGCTTCGTCACGTTTGATTTTGTCACGGTCAAGATGGCTACGGAAGAAAACAGTGAAAGACGAGAATTGGGACGGAGTGTGGGGGAGGGGGAATCAGATTTTGTTGAGTGTGCACACCTCTTTCCAATACTAATGAAGAAGAAACCAGATATGACGATAGGTGTGAGGCACGTGACATAATACACTTTGTTGAATGACTTATTCCACACAAAGACAATTTAGATCAGGGATGGGCAACTTTTCCTCAACTGGGGTCCGCATCGTACCATTTCCAAGTGGGAGAGGGGCCACATGATAAAACACATGAAATATTACTTGCCCACTTTACATTGAATTTTTTGCAGTGAATTCTTTATACTGAATTCTTCTTAATTTTACTTCCCAAGTAAACAAAGGGCTTTTGAGTCAATGCTGTTCCCCCCAACTGCTTCAAACTGGAGACCATAAAAAGTGATTTAGAAGTATTTTGCAACACATACACTCGTCACATATTTTTTTTACCTTTTTGAATTCCGTCAAAACTAAGTCAGCATCTGAATCAGTGAAATGTCGACAGAGGAAAAGACGCAGTTTATCGTAGAAGTGCGACGACTGTGCAGTTGAGCTGGGACTTGGTGTTTCATCAGATTTCTTTGTTACCAAAAACACTTTTCCATTTTCAGGAATCTGATAGGAATTGATGGTTTTCTCATCTGAATTAGAAGAAATAAGAATGCATACATTAATTCTAAGATTTGGTTTCTTGAAAAGAAAGGGAGGGGGGAGTAGAAAATCCACACACTCCCCCTCCCCAAGGAAATCAATTTTCATTACTTGATCTCAAATTTATGGTGGTTATGGTAAGACAGATGTATATTAGGGGTAAAATTAGCAACTGAAGTTAACAACAATGGCAACATCACCATCTTTTTATGCTGACTTCCATGTCGAACAGTGGAATATTAGTAACTACGGTAACATCATCGTCATCATCTAACATCCATGTTTGATGCTGGCATGGGTTGGAGGGTTTGACAGGATCAGATGGGCCCAAGCGCTGCATCGTAGTCCAGTGTCTGCTTTGGCATATTTTCTGAAGCTGGATGCCTTTCCTAATGCCCACCACTTTACAAAATGTGTACTGGGTGCATTTTTCATGGCACCGGCACTAGTGAGGTTGTCAAGTAATTTGCAAAGCAGAAAAGAACCCTATCACCAAGAGAGTAGGGTGTTTGGGAGAGGTGTTGAAAAGCTAAAGTATGAAGGAGGGACATGAACAGGTGTCTTGCCATACAGAAGATACATGACTACCCCATATTATATAAGGGTGGATGGCAGTAGCAGGGAAGAAGATAAAGATGATAGTAACAAAGTGCCACCAGAGCAAACCCTCAAGGTACAAGAAGGTGAGCATAAGAAAGGATACAGACAGTTGGTGATGGGAGGGGAGGAGAGAGTGGATGCTATCATGAGAGTGTGGGGGGGAGTAACATATGGTTAAAGATGAAGGTAAAGGTGAAAGGTGGCTGATGGGAAATATCAGTAGGGAGAGGGGGTAGGGTAGGAGATAGACCTCTTATGTCCTTAGCTTGCACTGGATACAGCCCATGGAATTCATGCCTACCCCTTTCCTACATGTCAAGCAGAACCATTTATATGAAGGGAGTGGAATCTTGTCTGCTTTTCTGCTTACTAGAACTTGGGTCTTTGCTATGTTAACTTTAAGGCTCTTTAATTCCAGGGTTTGCTTCCACATCTGGCGTTTCTTCTCTAATTCTACTACAGATTCCACAATGGGAATGACGCCACCAGTATATTAGTAGTTTCCAAAGGCAGCCAGTCTTAAATTCCTCTATTATGGTCTGGAGGACAATGATTAATAGGAGTCTAAGAACAAAGCCCTGGTGAACTCCTGCCTGTACTCATGGTTGTTACCTTACTGACTGTACTCCCTGTACATGGATTGTACAGCTTCCACAAGCTAGTTTTCTTCTCCTAGCTTCCTCAGAGACTACCAAATCACAGAGCACACTTTGGGTACCTTCAGCAGACCTCAACTCTGTTGCAAGTATCAGGGCCAGGTGACCAGTTTGAAGATAACTTCCTCCTCCTACCAGTCCCAGAAACGCTGTAAAGGGTCATGGGAACAGCCTTCCCTACTGACTAAAATATTAACAGCAAGACAAAAAAATATTCATAATAAAGATTGTTTGCCAACATAACATGGCAGTCCTGGTTTAGGACGAATGTTGCTGTAATTTAGCCCCAGGAGACATGCCAGATTCCCTTGTTCGAAAATATAAGGGCACAGATCATGTTGTATAGTCAGCTGGAGACGATGTCTCCTGGGGCTAAATTATAGCAGCATTCATCCTAAAGCGGGACTGCCATGTTATGTTTGCAAACAATGTTTACTCCAAAGTACTGTTGCTGAATATCATTGAGATTTAAAAATAGTAATTTTCTAAAAAAAGTATTCTGAATATTTTTAGTAGTTAAAACTGGAACAAGAGCTTCAGAAAAAAATGGAAGTGAATGTACCCGATAGATTTTTGCCTTGATAAACCAACTTTTGTTGTCCGACAGGTATATCCATCTGTACAGCTATCAACTCTTTCAGTTTCTGTATGGAGTCTGAGGGAGAAATCTGAAATAAAATACAGATAGAAATTACAAAAATAATGTCTCAATAATAAGTATTCATCCAACCGATGCTGACATGGAAAACAGATGCACAAGAAAGAAATGGAAAAAAAAAAACTGTAGGGAATACATACCATATTTGCCAGCATAAATAAGACATACCCTTATTTTACAAGGATATTTCATGGAGAAAATGTAGTAGGTTTTTAACCCTTCTGTTATTTTATTTCTGTTGAGATGCTCTGTGTTTCTTTAAATTAATTTTAAATATAACAAAGAATTTAGTAAAATAACTTAGTTATCATTCAGCTAGTGTTAGGAACATAAATTCTGACTAAGGTTTGGTGGAAGATTTTAATTCAAAACTTATGAAAACAAGACATTTTTACTACAGAGTCAGAGATGGTTTCAGCCAGGTTGGTATCAAAAGGGCTAAAGTGGTTTTGAAGGGAACAATGTAAGATGATCTAAATACTTTATTCTGACAGAATACTTGAAAAAAATACGAAACCATAAACTGATCCTAAATAAATTCTGTTAAGAAAGTACTGCAGTTCAATTTCATTTCCTTTCAGTTCACCTGTGTGGTTGTTTTATGTTTTGGTAAAGAGAACTGCCATACAGGATCTGATAGTTTCATATAACCAGGCACCAAGCTGGTGCGCCACTTCTATGATTTTGTTTTCATTCGCTCATTGTAAATAGCTGACAGGTGGATGAAAGTTTAACATCCCTATCATGTGCAGGTGCCACATGGAAAGTACCCAGTACACTTTGTAAAGTGGTTGGCATTAGGAAGGGCATCTAGTTGTAAAAACCATACCAAAACAGACAGATGGAGGCTGGTGCAGTTCCTAACCGTCCAACCCAGCATGGAAAATGGTCGTTGATGATGATGATTCACCTTTCTTGGAGAATTTTTCATTTAGATAATTAAAAAAATGTTTCTTAAAGATAACACAGCCTGTAAATAATGTAAGACATATATCAGGTACATGTTATGTATCCTGGAGAAGAAGGTATAAGAAAATGATATATATCTTGCCAACATAACTGCCAATGTACTATAAGCAACGTTTTGTAAGTTTATGCCAATAGATTGCAAAATATTTTGACTAGTTTTCAATATTTTATTCTTAGTAACAATTATTTTATCCACTGGACTTATGCTTATCCAGCTCCGTAGCCTATGGCACTAAGTCTCCCATCCATAATATGGTCGTATTAAATGCTGGGCAATTTTTGGATAGATTTAAAATTAAAAGAAGCATATTATATCTTGCTGGTAAATACAGATTGTAAAATTAAGTCAACATCATCATCATTTAATGTCCATCTTCCATGCTGGCATAGATTGGACAGTTTGAGAAGAGCTGGTAAGCCTGAGAACTGCACCAAGTACCACTGTCTACTTTAGCATGTTTTCTATGGCTGGATGCTCTTCCTAACCCCAACGACTTTACAGAGTGTGGACTGGGGTGCTTTTTACATGGCACCAGCAACTAATGAGATCATCAAGTACCTACAAGGCAAAGACCCCTCAACCGAGAGGAAGAGTGGTATTGAAGGAGGTAGCTTTGTGCCAGGTGATGAGAGGTTCGGCTGTAAAAACCTTGCCCAAACTGACCTCGCCTGTGCTTGTGTCCCGTAAAAAGCACTAAGTCCCCTCTTCTGGGTGATTGGTGTTAGGAAGGGCATCCAGCTGTAAAAATCCTGCCAAAACAGTCACAGAAGTCTGGTGCAGGCTTCTGCTTGGCCGGCTCTTGTGAAACCGTTCCACCCATGCCAGCATGGAAGGCAGACATTAAAAAATGATGAACAACAACAGTTTTAATAATATGTTTTGCAGAAAGCAACCAGCCACGATGTGACAGTGTTAATAGAAATCAGACAAGAACCAGTATTTTCACTGTGATATAGTCATAAACTGGTATCTCTTTTCCAGTTAGGCTGGCTTATGTGACAGCAGAGAAGATCACAGCTGAGGTTGATGTCATCATCATTATCATCATCATCCTTTAACATCCATTTTTCCCTGCTGGCATGGGTTAGACAGTTTGACAGGAGCTGGTAAGGCCAAAGGCTGCACCCGGCTCCAGTCTTCTGTTTTGGCATGGTTTCTACAGTTGGACACCCTTCCTAACACCAACCACTTTACAGAGTGTACTGGGTGCTTATTATGTGACACCATCATCAGTGCTTTTTACATGGATCAAGAAAATACCCTGAAAGACAAGAACCCCTCACCTGAGAGTGGGGAGTAGTACTGAGGGGGGAGGTGTGGCTTTGTGCTAGTGAAAGATTTAAAATATAGAGGGGTACAATACAGGTGTCTAGCCAAAAGTGTAACATCATTTATAATTACTAATCTATTGTGATTCCAACTGAGTTGTAGACACACTTGTGGAATGACCAAACAAATCTAAATCCAATGTAAAACCCTGTATGTTTTAACTGACCAAAATGTCACTCAACTACATACATTTTAACATCCACTTTTCCATGCTTGCATGGGTTGGATAGATATTATTGAAGAAGAATGCTTATGTCTGGATGCCCTTCCTGTCACCAACTTTCACCTGTTTCCAAGATAATGTTTCTCCACAGTTGGACATGTTTTCACGTAAGATTGCAGAACACCACTTGTTTGGTGGTGATACTCATTTACAATCATCACATGGTCTCAAAGCAAGAGGGGGGGACACATACAAATATCATCCTCAGCTTAATAATATTCACTTCTCCATGATTGCATTGTTTTGAACAGAGCTAATTGAGGTTTCTACAACCAGAAGCTTTCCTGTTGCAAAACCTCACCAGGTTCCAAGCAAGATATTTCCCACGTGACTAGATACGTTCTCACTGAATACTGGAAATAAAGACATTGTTGTATCACATGCACACATACATATCATCACCATTTAACGCCTGTTTTCCATGCTGTCATGGGTTGGATGATTTGACAGGAGCTGGCATGGCTCCAATCCTCTGTTTTGACATGGTTTCAATGGCTGGATGCACTTCCTAATGCCAACCACTCCAAGATTGTATTAAGTGGCACACACATACACAACTTTCAGTCTGCCAAATCCACTCACAAGGTTTTGGTTGGCCTAGGGCTATTGTAGAAGACACTTACCCAAGGTGCTACACAGTGGGACTGAACCTGAGACCATATGTTTGGAAAGCAAAAATCCGGTTTGATACATAAATCTGTCCAACAGCGAGGATCTTACAACAGTAAATATTCATCAGTGGTAATGTGTCAACCAGGAATGTTGGCACTTGTGCCAGTGGTACGCAAAAAGCACCATTTGAGCGTGATCATTGCCAGTGCCGCCTGACTGACTCCCATGCTGGTGACATATAAAAAGCACCATTCGAGTGTGGTCGATGCTAGTACCGCCTGACTGGCCCTCATGCCAGTGGCACGTAAAAAGCACCCACTACACTCTCGGAGTGGTTGGTGTTAGGAAGGGCATCCAGCTGTAGAAACTTTGCCAGATCAGATTGGAGCCTGGTGCAGCCTCCTGGGTTGCCAGCCCTCAGTCAAACTGTCCAACCCATGCCAGCATGGAAAGCGGACGTTAAACGACGACGACGATGATGATGATGTTGTTCTGGTACTAAACATGTCTAGCTAAGTCTAGTCTGATTTCGCCATTTATCAAATCATCTCTTACTCATACATTGTGCATCTAGGACTACATTATTCAATGTAGACCTTGATAATTAAAAAATAAGAGGGGCCATGTAGAGATACACGGAAGTATTTATAAAAGTGGTTCTGAACCATTTTTTTACCTATGGACTCTCGGAGCCATTTGGTGTTTGTATTACTAAATATTAGTAGGAGTTACTCTTTTACTTGTTTCAGTCATTTGACTGCGGCCATGCTGGAGCACCGCCTTTAGTCGAGCAAATCGACCCCAGGACTTATTCTTTGTAAGCCTAGTACTTATTCTATCATCTCTTTTGCTGAACCACTATGTTATAGGGACATAAACACACCAGCATCAGTTGTCAAGCGATGTTGGGGGGACAAACACAGACACACAAACACACATATATATATATACATATATACGACGGTCTTCTTTCGGTTTCCATCTACCAAATCCACTCACAAGGCTTTGGTCGGCCCGAGGCAATAGTAGAAGACACTTGCCCAAGGTGCCACGCAGTGGGACTGAACCCGGAACCATGTGGTTGGTAAGCAAGCTACTTACCACACAGCCACTCCTACGCCTGTTGTATAAAAATTGTTGAAATATTTTATGTATTGTAAAAGTATAACCGATTTATTGCCTGTACATTTTAACAACAAAATCTTGTATGGATCCCCGAGGGTCAGAGGGAGACCCTTGAGAAATATTGGTTTATAAGATGGGTTGGTTAGTGCAAACAGGACCAGTGAGGCTGAAGAAGTCACAGCAGGGACGACAAGATGAAATGTGGGACTAATAATTACAAAAGACCAACTTAATAATATAAGGGATTCACGCCCATGCTGTAGCAATAACAGGGATGTCAGTTGTCTCCCTTTAAATAGGTATGTTTACTAAATAGTGAATAACTGTGATGTACACCACATGACCCAAGTGTCAGGGAAGATGGGAGTTTAAACAAAGAGATGCTAATGAATCAGTTTTCAATGACGTTCTCATGAAGAATGTGTCGAGAATAGCAAGTTTGCAAATTTAAAAATGGAAAAAATCAGTCAGGGTGTAATAAGCGAGGTTGACGTCAGAAGAATACGAATATAAACGGATATAGCCATAAGGTGGGAGGGAGGTGCGATCGTGTATGTGTGCACGTGAGTGTTTGTATGTATATGTGTGTGTGTGTGTATATATATATATATATATATATATATATATTACGCGGAAAGAAGAGTGGAGAGAGATGAAGGTTAAGGATTTACACTTCTGTGTGTGTGTGTGTAAGTATTGAGGTAAATAAAAACATGTAATAACACAACCTGGTATCGATAAGTTTCCTGTTATCTGCAACCAATTTTAATATTTACGAAAGGATTAGTAAACAAACTACTACACTGGTGTGACGGCTGTAACAGTTCTTAAAATTAATTTTAAAATATCCACCTAGGTTCAACAACACACCATATTTCGCTACAAATGAGAGAGAGTTGTAGAAAATGTGTTGGTTATTGTAAATATTAAATTGTTGATTCATTCGGTTCGTTTTATGGAAACTTTCGTTGAGGATGGAAGGATGGAGAATATTAAAGAAGTCTTTAGAATGAATAATATTCCAAGTTGAAAAATAAATCGCTTCGATCTGTTGAAAGATATTCAAAAATCATAAAAATTACATTGTTACCATAATTAATGGGTGTGTATATCGTGTATACACACAGCGCACAACACACTATATATATATATATATATATATATATATATATATATATATATATATGTATATATATAATACTGTGGGGTTTCGTTTTTTAACAACAAACTTAGATTTTAGTCGGTGAAATTCTTACAGAATTAATAATTTGGACGTGAAACAGAAATATTTTATTATGTAAATAGTTTTAAGGAAAATTTACAATAAATGAAAGTGAATTATCAGGATGTGTGGATGTGGATGTGTGTTGTAAATTTATCCGTATTTTAAAATTCAACAATGTCATATAAGTTACGACTGTTAAAAGGAAATATTTGATTAAATACATATAAATACTTTATATATATACATAGATATGAATAAAGAGAGAGAGAAAAAGAGATGTAAAACAAAGAAATATATTTACCTTCACTGTACATTCTCGACCTTTCAATATTTTAACATTGATATTCATGGTTTATATATTATTATATTTATATTATGTATTTATATAATATTATATTATATTTATATATTTATATTTATTTTTATGGCAAAGACTTGTTTTGTGGACAGAACGAGATTTGATCAAATCAAAGTAAAGCCAAAGAGTTTAGATGGTGAGTTGGTTGTTCCTATCACGGAACAGAAACCCTTATTGTCCTGCTGTTTTAATTGATGCCGTTCCCAATTAAAACATTTCGTTTCACAAATTTCATCAAAAAAGAAACAAAATTTCTTAAAATTTTCTAAAACCGGAAATGATTTCGGGAATAACTCTTCACCTTTTTCACGTTCGAGAGCGTCATTTATCAAAGGGGAATAATTGAAATTCCTTCATCAAGTCTAACTTATTCTAATTTATATGTTATTTAATTATCTTGGGATTTTCTTCATCCTTTCTGATGTTTTAATTACCTGCCGTATTGTATTATTCAATATCATCTTTGGACGCCCATCTTTCAGATTACAACTTCGACATCACCTTCCGTTTAACATAAGACTTATTCCAAGAGATATTGTTTGCTCAACATTGGCCAATCTATTTTCATTATTGGTCCACATCAACAAGGCGGCGACGCCGGACCAAATGTTTTGCGACGTTTCATCCGTCTTTACGTTCCAATTTCAGATTTCGCCAGGGTCGATGAAACAAGTACCAGTTGAACACTGGTGCCAATATAATCGACTTACAACCTTCCTCGAACTGGCTGACCTTGTGCCAAAACCATTAATATGTTATGGCGGCCAACTGGCAGAACCGTTAGTACGCAGGATAAAATGCTTAAGGGCATTTCGTCCGTCTTTACGTTCTGGGTTCAGATTCCACCAAAATCGACTTTGCTGTTCATCCTCTCAAGGTCGATAAATTAAGTACAGTCAAGCACTGGGGTTTATATAATCAGCTTGCCTTTGTCTCCACATATTAGATCATGTACCTATAAGAGAAAATTAGTAGTAGTAGTAGTAATAGTAGTAAGTTAAGGTGACGTATAAGAGAAAGAATTATTCTTATTATTATTATTATTATTATTATTATTATTATTAAGGCGGCGAGCTGGCAGAATCATTAGAACGCTGGACGAAATGCTTAGCAGTATTTCGCTCCTTGCTCTGTTCTGAGTTCAAATTCCACCCAGGTTGACTTTGCCTTTCATCCTTTCGGGGTCAATAAATTAAGTACCAGTGAAATATTGAGGGTTGATGTAACCGACTAGTCCCCTCCCCAAAATTTCAGGCTTTGCACCTTAGAGTAGAAAAGGTTATTATTATTATTATTATTATTATTATTATTATTATTATTATTATTATTAAGGTGAGGAGCTGGCAGAATTGTTAGCATGCTAGATGAAATGTTTAGCGGTATTTCACCCGTTGCTATGTTCTGAATTCAAATTCCACCGAGGTCAACTTTTGCCTTTCATCCTTCCAGGGTTGATAAATTAAGTACCATCTACCCTTGTGGCAAAATCTGAAAGCATTATTATTAGTAGTATTATAGCAGTAAAAGTGACAAGCTGGCAGAATCGTTAGCACACCAAGCAAGATGCTGAGCAGCATCTGTCTTTATGCTCTGAGTTCAAATCCTGCTAAGGTTGACTTTGTCTTTCATACATTCAGGGGCAATAAAATATGTATTATTTGTGCATTGGTATCAAAGTAATCACCTGATCCGCTCCACTGAATTTGATGGCCTTGTGCCAAAATTTGAAACCATTATTTATATTACTCTTTTGACTCTTGCTATGTTGGAACTCCATTAGCAGGATTGCTACCTGCAGCCTATGATATCATGTTATTCATTCTCTTCAACTATCTAATACTCTCTTAATGATTCTGGCTGTGCCAAGGAGAGAAACCTTTTGCAACAGCTCAACTGAGCATTCTATTCCCACTTCCTTTACATTCTTCATACCTTCCCCCCAAGCACCTGACAATAATTGGCACCATCTTCATTTTCCACATTCAAACTATCTTGTAATTAAAAGGATTGTATATGGCTATTTTTTCACCTTCCCTCTTAACTATTTGTGGGTCAAACAGGCATGCAACATCAATTATAGAGCACATGTAATTTACCTAGTGCACTATTATTATTATTATTATTATTATTATTATTATTACTATTGTTATTGTCATTGCCTTTGCACAGCTTCTAACGCTGGAGATGTACTACGGTGTCAGCTGTTCACAACCAGTGAACTAAGGTAAAACCTATTTTTCAAGCACCTTCCGGAGTATTCAAGTGGTTCCAAGCAGTGCTGTTTTCTGCAAGTGCTCCACTCTTATTGCAGCCCCTATTTGTTCCACGTACTTCTTGAGATTTTTGCTCACTGTTCCCAGGGCTCCGACAATTATTGGTACTACTGCTACCTTTTTCATTGACCGCAACTGCTTAACCTCCCAAGTTAACCTGTCATATCTATGATTCAGCATATATTATTATTATTATTATTATTATTATTATTATTATTATTATTAAGCGATTACTTACTAATTTAATTAGCAGGGGGTCTGGTGACAACATGTCTCCTCAAATTTCAAGAATCTTTCTACGATTCTTGCAGAGTACAGGATTGCATTTTCCTGCAGTCAACAATGGTTCGCCATTCAAATATTCTTCAGCCTTTTAGGTTGCATTCAGATGTTGTGTCAAGTGCACAATGGTGACGTAAGCGTTTTCCACTTTTGTCTTCTACAGTCTCTTCATCTCTCTGGTTATATCCTGATATTTTTCAATTTATTATCATTAGTATCATTATATTCTTCTAACTCAGGTTTTGTTGGAACTCCTGAAGTCTTGCATGTGCTGTGTGCTTGTTACCTGCAACCTATGGTACCATGCTATCCATTCTTTTCAACAAATATTTTCCTGATGATTCTGGCTCTACCAAGGATGCAAATTTTTTGCAACAGCTCTACATGGCATTCCGTCCCCATTTTCTTATTATTTCAGATTAAACTGTTGAAAAATAAAAAAATCCTAACATTGGACTACAATGAATAACCTAAGGTGCCAAGAACCATCCTACATATCATAGCTGTCCCTAATACTACCGTTTTCAAGAACTTCACTAAACTAGGTTTCATGCCTATTTCCTCTATCTGTCTGTTCAAATCTTTAGGAGAGGCAGTTCATGTTGGTCAACCATATGGTCATGGCAGATGAGGATGTATCTTGCAGAGATGGGATTTCACTGAGACACTGCTAGGAGGGTCTCCCTAGAAGGCCTGAGTAAATACTGACAAATGGTGGGTGCAGTGATGCGCTGCAATGGTGCATGCTCCATACCTGAACATATCTTATTTCTTCATTGCCCACAGGGGGCTAAACATAGAAGGAACAAACAAGCACAGACAAAGGGATTAAGTCAATTACATCGACCCCAGTGCATAACTGGTACTTAATTTATCAACCCCGAAAGGATGAAGGGCAAAGTCGACCTCAATGGAATTTGAACTCAGAACGAAATGGCAGACGAAATACCGCTAAGCATTTCGCCCGGCGTGCTAACGATTCTGCAAGCTCGACGCCTTTGCGTGCTAACATTTCTTATTTCTTCATTACATATCTGATCATACATCCCCCCCTCAAAATTGCTGGCCTTGGGGCAAAATTTGAGACATTATTATTTCTATTTTGAGGATGATAAAACTTCATTGTTATCTCTACCATTTAATTAAATTCTGCCTGATATTGAGCTCATCACATCTACCCCAAGTTTACTTGGTACAACTACTCTTTAGAATTGTTTGTAGTTCAATTAATTTTATGGATATATTGATTTTATTCATTTCACTAGCACCAAGAAACAGCTTTTGTTTCCATCTTTATAGAGGATAGACATTTTGTGTTTTGTGGGACATTACTGGTGAGCTAAACAAGAGCTGTCAAGCGACCTACTGCGATGGATGCCAAAGCATGGCCGTATTCAAGCAAGACGTCTGAATACAATGTATGTAGATCAACTCAGCAGAGACCCTGCATACTTTCTCAAAGTCCTCCCTCAAACTAACGCTGGGCCAAGATGGATGGTATGTGTAGGTTAAAAATGTCCAAGCAAACTCAACCAGATCATGATGACTGGCAACAACTTTTGGATAAGTAGAGTAAGACTGAACTGATGTTACTTTTAAATTAACATAAACATTTATTTACATTTTGGGGGTCAGATACGCTGAATGCACCTGAAAAAATATGTGGAAAGTCCGAGGTACGAAATATTTACCGAAAGAATAAAATTTTGTACTGATTATACCTGTGTTTTAATTAATTCAAATTAATATACCTCATCTTGAAAAGTGGCAAAATTTTTGTCAGTTGCCATCTGAGATAATTTTAGTAACAAATCAAATAGGTAAGACACATTAAGAATTAAGAATTTCAATTTTAGTGTCTATCCATAATGTTATTGCTTATACACCTGTTAATTAAATTTACCTTCCCATAAAAGTCAAATTTACTCAGCAAGATCAGCTAAAATTACATAACTATAAACCAGTGATATATAAAGCACCCACTGACAAAATTTCAAATATGTATGTAAAATATTTACAAAGTTACAGGCAAATATTGTGGACACCCCTCTTGAGCCTGAATAATTCAAAATAACGTGAACAAATAAGCATTACATTTGACAGATTAATATGAACACTAAAGATATTTTTACGTGTTTTTTTTTTCTTACACACACACATAACACGGCCTCGCTCTGTTGAGACTACATGTGTGTTACTTTGACATCAACATTCCATAAAATTTGTTTATAGGGAGAAAAATATCAGTAGATGTGTGGGTGAGAAAGAAACGAGGAGGGAGGTTTTGGGATTTGTTAGAAACAACAACCAGATCCCTCTTAAATCACACATTTTCCTCTGAAATTATTAACAATGTTTTTTTAACTGAAAATGTTTCTCTCACAGGTTTTAAGTGCATAGTGAAAAAAAAAAAAATTTCGAATTTGTTTCTTTTTTTTTTTCGTGAAAAGGTGCCTCCCATCATTCTGAAGACTTTGGTGAAAAACATTGGAAAAATTCCCGTCAAAACAGAAAAATTCCATCTTATGTGGGCCGTCTGACCCGAAACTCCTCACCCCACGTCCCCTTCCAAAAGTTTTGCCTAGTTTTCTCTATAATCGTAATCTATACCGTTTGAAAGGTATTTGTATAAAATTTCATTAAAAAATACTTATTTTCCAGAAAGTTATGAGAGGGGAAATGTTGAGTCCTGTGAATTTTCCGAAACTCCTCTCCCCAACCCCTCGGAAAATTTTTTCCAACAAATCTTTAGATACACTCAATCTACAGAATACAAGCGATTACTTCGTGCAAGTTTCGTTAAAAAGTATCCATTTTTCTGGAAGTTATGAGGCAACAAAGTCGGTGGGGGTATTAAACTGTAGTAATGCCTTTTTTCACTAAAAAGTTAACGTATTAACGTTTGCATTTTCAAAGAATTAACGGATTAACGAAGTTAACTTTTCGATTAACGGTGATCTCCTCTGTATGTATGTGCGTGTGTGTGTGTATATATATATATATATATATATATATATATATATATATATATATATATATATATATATGTATGTATGTATGTATGTTTGTCATCATCATCATCATCATCATCATTTATGTGTGTGTGTATTTATGCATGTGCGTAAACCTATACAGACTTTCCCACAAATTATATGATGAAAATTCTTCAATTACTTATTGCCAGGAACTTGAGTTCCTTGCCAAACAAATGCGTTGCCCATCTTGCAAAACTATACTGAGCAAAGTTTACAAAGTGAAGCGGGCCGGAAGATTGCACTCAGAGAGCAGGTTTCAGTGCAACAAGAAAAGGTGTAAGAAATCGGCGAAAAACCAAATTCCACTTCGGAAGGGAACTTGGTTTGGGCATAGCAATTTGTCTCTCCAAAACAGTATGATATTGGTTTACTGCTTTATTCACAAGTTGCCATTTAAGGAAAAGGTGCATGAAACGAGTATTTCTTCGGCGGAAAGTGACTCGGACAAAGAGAACGTGTTAGTAACTTCCACAGAAACCGTAGCAGACTATCTTTCGTACTGTCGTGAAATCCGTCAGTGGTCGGTGGAGACAAAACAACATGCGGACCAACCCACTGGCGGCCCAGGACTTACAGTGGCAATCGATGAGTCGAAATTCGGTAAAACAAAGTATCGACGTGGAAGATTTGTCGAAGGGCAATGTGTTTGGAGGCAGATGCTGTGAAACACGACAAACTTTTCTTATTGCGTTACCGAATAACAAGCGGGGTAGGGCAACACTGGAACCAATTATTCTAGCACAACAATAATAAGTGATTGCTGGAAAACATACAACAGCTTTGAAGCTTTCGGTTTCCAGCATCACACTGTAAATCACAAATACAACTCTGTGGATCCTCTCACCGGAGCTCGCACGAACGCAATCGAAAGTCTGTGGTGGCAAATTAAACGCCAAATGAGACGCACACGCAACATGCAAACCTCACCAACCATCTGTGTGAATATGTGTGGAGGTATGCTCACAAGAGAGAGGATCTGTTCCAAGCATTCATACAGAATGCTGGTGAACTTTACAAGCCACGGAGATAGGTAAGAATATTAACTTTATACTGTCATTTCACTTTCTGTCGGAGTCTTGCCACGCGGGAAACATGCGGAGCAAACGAACGGGGGCGGGGAGAGACTTTCCGAAATTTCACAAAATTCGATTTTTCCCTCATAACTTTCAGGAAAACATTTTCCTCACAAATTTCTTTATAATCATAATCTATGCCATTTGAAAGGTGTTTCTGCAAAATTTCATTGAAAGATGTCCATTTTCTTTAAAGTTATGAGGGAAAAAATCGGATTGTGTGAATTTCTCTGATATAAATCTTTGCAGAAAGATGATTAAATCGATCACATATATTTTTTTCATTATTTTATCGCGAATTCTGTGTAGCAGTGAAAGTTACAATAAAGTGTTCATTAATTGTTTTATATTGTTGGGTCACTGATTTCCCTTTCAGAACACCAAGAGAAATTGCCAAATGGAAAACAAGGATCCCGGAAAACATAACTCCTAGGTTTATTGCCCATAAATTCCAACGGTATGTAACATGAACTTTCTTTGATATTTTCAACGAATTCGTGTTGTATGTGCACCACATACAGATGTATGTGGGTGTGTCAAGAGAATTTGTTGGAGATCTGGCTTTTATTTCGGAACTCATTTTTTGTAAATGCCATTTCTAGATTGATTTTGTAGGTGGGGAAAAAAACAGTTTGGAAATTTCCAATACTTTCAGTTGTATAAAAAAAAAAAATAATAAAATGAACACTTTATTTTCATTTTTTTGCCACTATATATAATACCTCTTTTTACCGCGGGAAATTTCTCTGAAATTTTATCGCCAAGAAACAAATCCGATCAGTTTGGGATTTTTGTCGAAACTCATTCCCACCCCTAGGAATAGCTTTTTCAAAAAAAAAAAAAAAAAAAAGATTCCGATGTAATCGACTTCTAGGCCATATGAAGCGTATATGTAAAAATATTTATAAAAAAATATGAACGAAAAAGAGTTTGTGTGAGATTTGGCTGTTATTTCTAGCATGGGGATAGACTGCTTAAAACTTATTTAATGTACGGGTGCGCCCAATTTTGATTTCGAAGTATTTAAAAAGTTATTTGGAAATCATAAAGAGAAACGAACGACAGAATCGGACCGTCCACATTTTAAAACCGAAAATTAAAAAACAAAATTTCCAAAACCCTTTTACCCCCGTCGTCCACCCATCACCCACACCACTTCCAAAGTTTCGCTTTTAGCGTCGCAGTCAACGCATGCGCAATAGCGAAAAGTGTTTCAAAACTTCGTGTTTATGCCGTACACTGCGAGGGGAGGGGGAAGGGGTAATTTTTTTTTTTTTTGTTTTTTTAAATTGAAATTTTGCAAAATATTTTGGAAATTTTTTTTCAGAATCGTAATCTCTATTTTTCCGCATATTTTGGGGGGGGGGGGGGGGAAATTCTGAAAAAAGTCGAAAAGGAAGAAATTGGCGGGGAGGTTGGGGTATTGAAATTTCGAAATGCTGATTTTTGCCAATTTTTTTTAAATGTCCATATCCGAAAACGGGGGTATTTCTTTAAAAAAAGGGGATGGGGGAACAAAAGGAAGTCTTTCCGTCATAAATCCGGAAGGGAAGCACACGCTAAGATGTAGAGCAGTTTATATTTTCCCGGGGAAGGCCGGTTTATGGGGTTACCCTGGTTTTCTCGTTCATAAGGGGTTTGACCTTACAGCGTATCTTCAGACCCCACACGTGTTTTGGCTGTCTGAAGATACGCCGTAAAGTGAAATGTTTGGTTTCTTAATCCCTAATGGGAATAAGAAATCTTTGAACTGACTACATATGTAGTCAGTTCAAAGATTTCTTATTCCCATTAGGGATTAAGAAACCAAACATTTCACTGGTTTATCTTAAAAAACAAACTATGATACAAATAAATTAACTATGTATCGTTTACTCACTAATTTCTTACATCATTAATTTTACCTATATATATATATATATATATATATATATACAGAAAGAGAGAGAGAAAGAATTTCTTGAATATAACTTTGGATATACTCTCAAAGAATGCCACAAAATGCCAATCCCTCGTCGGCCTTGATACAGTTTGTTTTAAATTCCTCTTTGTGGATTTACTTAACTTCAACTACAGGTGATCGAAGCTTTTGATAATGGGACGTTATTAGTAAATTTCGTTTTTTATTTTATTTTATTTTCCCCTGAAATTCTTATTCACCTGTTACGAGACTGTACATGAATAAAACCAATTCTTAATTTGCTTTTTGTGATTATTTCCATAAAGTTAGGAAACATTTCAAATGTTTTAATGACAGATGGCGCGTTGATTTGTTTGCTTGTAATCAGCAGCAATCACTGACCTATTATATTTCAGTTTACCTGTAGATTGTTACTTCCTGAGGACAGCGCCACAACAGGTAAGATATCACCGTTTCTTGCTGTTCCTCTGAATGACCTAAATAATTGATTAAACAGGAAAATACAAGTTTGTTAGAAGAAAAAACTAACCCTGAGATATATATATATATGTAATTTCCCAATTCAGGAAAACCTTATTAAAATGTCACAATATGTATATAAAAAGATATTTACGGTCATATTTTGTTTATTTATTTTCTAATAAGTTATGCCTTGGGCAGGGCCACGACCTCACAGTTTTATAATATGGCGTCGGTCACTAGACACCTGTTTGTTTGCTTTTTATAAGAAATACCTCCGTTTTTGGTTTGGTCCTTTGTCATATATTTATTATTTTATTTCTAAATTAATTTAGAGTGTAGAAACAATATGAAATTGATCTATATTTCAGCTCTCTTGCTCGTTGTCACTTTTTTTAGGTGCGGTTGAGATAACTTAATTGGGTCTAATTAATTACTAATGTCTTATTCGAGAATAACCAAAAGTTCAAATATATATATAGGTACATGTGTGTGTGTTGTATGTATGTGTGTGTGTGTGTATGTATATATATATATATATATATATATGAGAGAGAGAGAGATTACACTGGTCAAATATATGTGACGTAATGTTATAATGGCTTAATAATTCTAGTTTTAATTCAGTTACAAATTTAATAAGTGAATCGTAACAATGTCGATAGGTCGCGATTCGTAAATATATTTTCTCGTTAAAATACTTACTTTAAAGTATCTGCAAACTTTGTCTTTATTTTGTTATGTTAAATATCGAAACTTAAACCTACCTGTTGCCCTATTTCTGGGTTCAACCCAAGTCCTCCTACAAACAACTTTTACGAAATTTAAAACCCTTAAAATTGTCCTCTCACTTTTTAAATACATTTTTTTCTGGAGTTGAATATCTTATACCTCTTAATAATTTCATCCTGTTCTGTTAGCCTGAAAACTTTTCGAAATTCTTTTTACTCTTTATTGTCGCAGTACCAAATTTAAAAATTCAAAATAAACATTTCCAGGTTGTGTGTGTGTGTGTGTGTGTGCGTACATATGCGTATGTGTAGTAGTGTTTTGTAAGTGTAATTGCGGTTATTCTACAAATATAACAGAAGAGAACACTGTCTTTTGGTTGTGTAAATATTCAGTATAAAGAGTTTATACACTTCCAAGCTTAGAACGTTCCTTTTCTGAGGACTTCGTATCCCCTTGGATGGCAAATCTTCAGATGCAGCTCACTGGCGAACGTCTGCATCACACACACCTACTGCCTCTCTGAGCATCGACACACTGAAGTTTTTGCATCTGGCTTCTGACTTAACCGAAGCCCACAAGATTATCCACCATCTTTCCAACATCAAATTTGGCTACCTTTTTTCAAATTCAATATCTCAAATACTCGTAAGGCGGGCGAGCTGGCAGAGTCGTTAGCACGCATAGCGGCATTTCGTCTGCCTTTACGTTCTGAGTTCAAATTCCGCCGAGATCGACTTTGCCTTTCATCCATTCGGGATCAATAAAATCAGAACCAGTTTGAACACTGAGGCCGATGTAATCGACTAACCTTCTTCCTCCGAAATTGCTGGCCTTGTGCCAAAATTCGAAACCAATATCTCTACCACCCGTTGACAGCTAATAAAATTTTAAAAAACAGCGCTGCACCCACGGCTTTCAGAAACAGTCTGGTTTTTTTTTTTACACTCAGAATTGTCAAAGGATGGAATAAAGTACTCACATCAGTTGTTAACTGGCAGGACATTGCATTGCTTCCAGAAATTTAAAGTTTTGGCACAAGGCCAGCAACTTTAGAAGGTATGGCAAGTCAATTACATCGATCCCAGTACGCAGCTGGTACTTATTTTATTGACCCAGAAAAGTCGAAAGGGAAAGGTCAACTTTGGTGAAATTTGAACTCAGAGCACAAAGATGAACAAAATGTTAATTAAGTTGCTCGATCTAACCAAAAACTGGAATACTTAAGATGTTTTCCATGCACCTTGTAGTGCTGTCTTATACAAGCTTAACCCTTTCGTTATCAACCCGGATGAAACCGCCTTTATAGTACAAATGTCTTGTTTTCATAAGTTTTGAATTAAATCTTCCACCAAACCTTAGTCACAATTTATGTTCCTAACACTAGCAGAATGATAACTAAGTTATTTTAATAAATTCTTTGTTATATTTAAAATTAATTGAAAGAAACACAGAGCATCTCAACAGAAATGTGGTAACGAAAGGGTTAGAATATATAATAGAAAAACAATTCTTAACCCTTTCGATACCAACCCAGCTGAAACAGTCTCTGGCTCTGTACTACAGATGTCTTGTTTTCATAAATTTTGAATTAAAATCTTCTACCAAACCTTAGTTGCAATTTGTGTTCCTAACACTAGCTGAAAGTTAACTAAGTTATTTTTCTAAATTCTTTGTTATATTTAAAGTAATTGAAACAGCATTTCAACAGAAATACAGTAACAAAAGGGTAAAGGTACGAAAATTTGTGTAACCAGGAATGTAAAAAAATTGGCAAGAGAAACCAGAATTGTGGTTGAATGTTTGGCCAGAAGGAAAGTTGTATGCAAATCAGGTTTGAGCAGCTATTTGTGTGACTCATACATGGTCGTGCATTTACACCTGTGAATCTGTGCAGCATCTACCTGTCCCTCAATAATTCGCATATTTATATGAATTTGAATAGTCTCTACCAGTGGGTCAGTATGGTGAACTAATTCAGTTATTTCCAAGCTTCTGAACAAAACAACTGAAGTAGGATTCCATCTTCTATCCATAGTAATTTCATGTACTCTGCTAGCAACGAGAATGTGTTTGTTGCACACCTGTGTTTCTGTGTGTGTTAAATGTATGTGAATGTGTGTGTTGTGGTGTATGTGAGCAGAAAGGTGAAATTAGTAATAATTTTTAAAAAAAGGTATCTTGAAGAAAATGTAACAGCTGGACTAGAGAAAGTACTTATTGACTTGACTTGATCTTTTTTTTACTCATTCCTGGGGCAGATGGGGACATCAGAAGAGGAATGTGCTGATAGGGTTGTTGGGTTCGTTTGTTCAAGTGATGGGGTTGTTTGGGACTGAAGCTGGGCTGATTTTAGGTGGCCAATGCTGACTGAATCTTTTGTGAAGATGAACAACAAAGAAAACATTATTGACCCCTCATCACCTGAACAAATGAATCTGATAATATCAGTCCATCCTTCCACTGATGCCCTCCATCTGATCTGATGACAAGATTGTCACTGAGTGTTTTCTCTATTACAGCAAAAAATAAAAAAATAAATTTAAAAAAAACGCTGAAACATCTTTGATTTCTTCATGATTATCTTATCTTTACCAATTCCATTTTCTTTCTGCTCACACACCCATACCTCTGAGCATGTATACATCACACACATTGATATGTATACATCCACATACACTCAGGTGCTCTGCACATGGACAACAGCCAACCACTGACCAACAAGATCAGTGTATTAATGCGAATGTAACTTGCTTAGTTACTGAGTTACCAAATTCCTGATTACTGACACCTCTAGCAATCTGGGTTCAATTCTCAAGTGCTTAGGACTCTACCAAATATTTCTGCTGCATTTTCATCATTGTTGTTGTATTTCACCATCGGAAATCCTGCATTTTCTGGTTGAATTTGTAAAAATAATTCTTAGTCATAAACAAATAAATTTGTGATGAGAAACAATGCCTGAGAATTTGATCGTTTTATTCACTTAAAATGTTCTACTTCAATATTTGAAGCACAAGCATCATCATCATTTAATGTCTGTCTTCCATGGTGGCCTAGGTTGGATGGTTTGACAAGATGCGATGAGCCGGAGCACTATGATGGCCTTCAGCATCTGCTTTGGCATGGTTTCTGTGGCTGGATGTCCTTCTTAATGCCAACCACTTTACAGAGTGTACTGGGTGTTTTTTTGCATGGCACCAGCACTAGTGAGGTCACCTTATAATCTGTAAGACGAGAGTCCTTGATTGAGTTGGAGTTTAGTATTTAGTGGTTAGCTCTGTGCCAAGCTAAAATAGGACAGAAAGACAGGAACAGGTGTCTTATTGTTGCGGAAAGGAAAAAAGGGTGATGAGGTATCGGGGCATACCCTGAAGGTACAAGGAGGTGGATAAAGACAGAATAACACTAGAGATTCAAGGAAGGCTGGGAGCTGAGCGTGTGAAAGGAGAGTGACAGACTGTTAGAGATGAGAAGGAAAATGAATGGTGAACATGGTGATTCTGCCAGTGATGGTGCCACAGTAAAAGCATCCAGTCCACACTGTGAAGTGGTTGGCATTTGCAAGGGCATCCAGCTGTAAAAACCATGCCAAAACTGACCTTGCCTCTGCTGGTGTCACATAAAAAGTGCTCACGGTGGTTGGTGTTCAGAAGGGCATGCAGCTGTAAAAATCCTGCAAAAACAGACACAGTAGCCTGGTGTAGGCTTCTGCCTGGCTGGCTCCTTTCAAACCATCAAAATCCATGCCAACATGGAAGATGGATGTTAAACGATGATGATAATCATCATCATCTTCCATAGTATCTTGGATGGGACGGTATCACAAGAGCCAGCCAGGCCAAAGCCTGCACCAGACTTTTGTGACTGTTTTGGCAGGACTTTTACAACTGGATGCCCTTTTGAACACCAACCACTCAGAAGATTGGACTTAGTGCTTTTTACATGGCACAAGCACAGGTGAGGTCAGTTTTGGCAAGGTTTTTACAGCTGGATGCGCTTCCAAACACCAACCACTTTAGTGTGGACTGGGTGCTTTTTAAGTGGCACCTGCACTGACAGGGTCACCAAGTACCATGCAAGAGATTAAAAAAAGACTTTTAAGAGGAGGCATTGGAGGGGGTGATGATGAAAAGGTTATAGTGAGACAGATACAGGTGTCTTGCTGTAGAGGAAGTACAAGGTTACCCGTCCAGAGAGAGAAAGGTCAGGAATGAAGAGAGAAACAGGTGTGCTACCGCAAAGAAAATACTTGGTTACCCAACCTGAGGGAAGTGTAGGAGAAGGAGAGAAAGTGGAAGACAGCAGGATAAAGATGGTGGCAAAATGCTGGGCATACTCACAAGGAACAGGGATCAGAATATACACGAAATGGTTAAGTAAAGGAAGAGAGAGATAGAGATAGTGGCAAGTGCCAGGGAGAGAGAGAGATAGAGATAGTAGCAAGTGCCAGGGAGAGAGAGAAATAGAGATAGCGGCAAGTGCCAGGGAGAGAGAGAGAGAGATAGAGATAGTGGCAAGTGCCAGGGAGAGAGAGAGAGAGATAGAGATGGTGGCAAGTGCTAGGGAGAGAGAGAGAGATAGATAGTGGCAAGTGCCAGAGCATAACTTTGAGGTTCAAATGTCATAATGTAAGTTGCAGGATATTGTGAAGGGAGTGTGAGTAAGTGGTGAAAGACCTGGGTATATATAGAGTTGGAGTGGCTACCAGGTAGCAATGATACAGAGGAACAGGGGTGTGAGGACAGGATTGGGGAGTGAGAGGTAGGCATAGGGTATGAAGGAGGAAATGTGAGCAAGAGAAGAGATGTAGATTGGTTTGTTGGGGTAGAGCAAGGGAGAAGTTTTCTTGTTTCGTGTGGGTGGAACACCCAAGTTGACGACTAGCCAGATAGCAATAATGAGTAGGACAGGACATATGGGTAGAACATACAGGTCAGGGGCAAGCGGAGAGCAATGATACAGTGGCAGAGGGCCAAGAGGACAGGATTGGGGAGTGGGAAATATTTCAGTACATGAAGCAGAAATATGAGGAAGAGAAGAGAGGTAGTTTGATCTATTAGCTTTACTTTCTATTGGACATCAACCAAAGTTTAAATGCCTAAGTTAAATTAAAAAAACAAACCAATAATAGAATAGTGCTAATTACCTATTATCTGTTTCAGTAGTAGTGGTAATAAGAATATCATTGACATAGCATGCCCCAGTGGCAACAGGGTCAGTGTGAAAGAAGAAGAAAAAAATAAACAACTATGATGGTTTAATGTAGGAAATACGAAGGTTGTGGTCAATGAAGAGAGTAGACGTGATACCAAAGGTAATTGGTGCATTTGGAAGTATCAGCACTCGCCTACCAACATGGCTGAAAAAGATTGGTACAAAAGTAAAGATAGAACACCTAAGATAAATCAGTATTCCTGGGAAATGCAAGAATTCTTTGCAGGTTTCTTGAAGTATGACCAGTAAAACAAGTGTCACCTTAGTTCTCCTGTCCTGGATAGCTGACACTTTCCATCATACCCAGCAAAATAAGCTGTGAGATTTCATATGATAAGAATAATCTTTCCTACTATAGGCATGAGGCTTAAAATTGGTGGTAGTGGTGAGATTAACCAATTACATCGACACCAATACACAACTGGTACTTATTTTATCAATCCCAAAAGCATGAAAGGCAAAGATAACCTTTGCAGAATTTGAACACAGAGACAGGTAAAATACAGTTAAGCATTTTGCCCCATGTACTAACATTTTTGTTAGTTCATCGCCCTAAGTAGTAATAATAATAATAATAATAATAATAAATCACTAAGATGTGGCAGCTATTAGAGTCGAACGCAAAAATTATCCCTACTGTCATCAGAGCATTGGGTTCAATACCACCCAATCTGAAAAAAACATCTGAAAACCTTAGAAATATCCTACAATCTGGATGTATTGCAAAAGTCGGCATTACTTGGAACTGCACACGTATTGCGTAAAGTACTGTCTGTCTGAGGTCCTTGTTGTGACTTGACAAACAGTTCAATACCTGCGGGAGACACAATATCTTCAATCAACAACCTCACAACATTGTATACTGTGCGACATCTATAATAATAATAATAATAATAATCATCTATTCTTGACTTCTCTGTGCTTTCATATTTCATTATTCTTGTTTCTATAGATACCAAGATGTTGCGTGCCCTCATATGTGCAGCATTATTTACTTTGGCATTGTCTGTTGACATGGAAACAATTCTTTCAAACACCAATGGCTATAAACTGGATACAAAAGTGTAAGTATTTTCACTGTTTTTATATTTCAGAAAATGTCAGCAGAAAAAATATTCAGACTTTTCTAAATTCTTCCAGACTTAATATTGATAATTATATTTTTCTGTGGCTGAGTTTTTCTTGTTATTTTGATGACAGCTGGTGAAGCTGTGTGGCCTTGAGGTTAGGGGGTGTTGAGCTTCCAATCATAGTTGTGGGTTCAACTTCTGGACCAGGTAGCTCATTATGTTCTTGAGCAAAGCACTTCAAAAGAAGCCTATTGTGTGTTTGTGTGTGTATGTTTGTGTTTCCTTGTCTTGACATCATGTGATAGTCGTAAATAAGTGTCACTGTCATACAAGCAGTGTCATTCATTTAAAATATTTTGCAAAATCAGGTTCTTGGAAACAGATGAGGGTTGACTACAGGAAGGGCATCCAGCTGTAGAAAATCTGTCTCAACAAACTCAACCTGACCCATGCAAGAATGGAAAGGTGGACATTAAAAGGATGATGTGGTCAGATGGGTGTTCATAGATGGCATCTAAAGAATATTCAAGTGATGTACGGAGAAGCTGGAAAGAAAATTACAATTAATATTAAATTATATGAAAAAACTTGTAGAATTTGGATGGGTATTTACCAAGGTTCTGTTCTCAGTCCTGTTATTCATTGTAGCTTTTGAGTCAATTTGAGAGATTGGAAGTCAATATTCTTGGCAACTTTTACATTCTGTTGATATTATAAGATCAATGCAATATTTTGAGGAAGTGAAGGAAAACCAGGAACAGAATTGAACAGTAATTCAGTAGAAATATCAATCACATCTGCTTAAATTAATAAGGGTGTGTTTGTGGATGGGGGGCTGGTAGCTAAATTACTGATTGATTCATTTTCTGTTAAGAGTATTCACTTTTTCCATGTTTTCGTGGGTCAAACGGAATTCATTTAAACAGATTTTCTACAGTTGGATGCCCTTTCTCTGTCCAATGTTCACCTGTTTCCAGACAAGATAATATTTCTCCAAGGCTGGGCATATTTTCATGGATGCAGTTGGAAATGAACGGCGCTGCTTGTATGCTGGTGATGATCATTTACGACCATCATTTAACATCAACACAAGGCAACACGCACACACACACACACCTTTTGATATGATGGACATCTTTCAGTTTCTCTCTATCCAATCCACTGACAAGACTTTGGTAAGCCTTGGGCTATAGGTGAATGCATTTGCCCCTGGTTCCATGCAGTTGAGGATGAACCTGAAACCATCATCATACGTTTGTTTTCCATGCTGGCATGGGTTGGGCAGCTTGACATGAAGCTGGTCAGCTGAAGAGCTGCCTGGACTCCATGTCCACTTTGGTATGGTTTCAATGGCTGGATGCCCTTGAAGTGAATTTGTTAACCATGAGGACAGCTGTATGAAGAAGTGTCACACCCTAACAGTGGAAGAGGTAGACCCAGGAAGACATGGGATGAGGTGGTGAAGCATGAATGTTGGACCTCACAGAGGCAATGACAAGAGACCGAGACCTTTGGAGATATGCTGTGATTGAGAAGACCCAGCAAACCAAGTGAGATCACAGCCGTAGCCAATGCCAGTGTTGCTTAACTGGCCTATTTAAAAGTGCCCTTGAAGCATCGGGCGATACGATGTGCTTGAGAAGACTTAAGTCAAGTGAAATTAAAATTGTAGTTCTGGCCAGTGCCACCTGACCGGCACATAAGCACCATTCGAGTGTGGGTCAATGCTAGTACCACCAGACTGGCTCCCTGTGCCGGTGGAACATAAAAAGCAACATTCAAGTGTGGTTGATGCCAGTGCCGCTTGACTGGCTCCAATGCTGGTGGCATGTAAAAAGCACCCACTACATTCTAGGAGTGATTGGCACTAGGAAGGGCAGATCAGATTGGAGCCTGGTGCAGCCTACTGGCTTGTCAGTCCTCAGTTAAACCATCCAGCCCATGCAAGCATGGAAAATCGTGGTATACTGTCGGTTACGATGACAAGGGTTCCAGTTGATCCGATCAACGGAACAGCCTGCTCGTGAAATTAACGTGCAAGTGGCTGAGCACTCCACAGACACATGTACCCTTAACGTAGTTCTCGGGGAGATTCAGCATTACACAGAGTATGACAAGGTTGGCCCATTGAAATACAGGTACAACAGAAACAGGAAGAAAGAGTGAGAGAAAGTTATGGTGAAAGAGTACAGCAAGGTTCGCCACCATCCCCTGCCAGAGCCTCGTGGAGCTTTAGGTGTTTTTGCTCAAACACTAAGAATGCCTGTTCTGGGAATTGAAACCATGATCCTACGACCATGAGTCTGCTGCCTTAACCACTGGGCTATTGCGCCTCCACACATGGAAAATGGATGTCAAACAATGATGATGACTGCCATGCCTGCACCTATATGCTGCCTTGTCGTCATCATCATCGTTTAACGTCCGCTTTCCATGCTGGCATGGGCTGGACGATTTGACTGAGGACTGGCAAACCAGAAGGCTGCACCAGGTTCAATCTGATCTGGCAGAGTTTCTACAGCTGGATGCCCTTCCTAACACCAACCACTCCAAGAGTGTAGTGGGTGCTTTTACGTGCCACCAGAACAAGGGCCAGTCAGGCGGTACTGGCGACGGCCACGCTCAAATGGTGGTTTTTATGTGCCACCGGCACAGGAACCAGTCAGTGGCTCTGGCAATGATCACGGTCGGATGGTGCTTTTAACGTTCCACTGGCACAACTGCCATACAGGTGGTGCTGTCATTGGCCACATCAGCGAATTTGATTTTGATTGTGATGTCACTTGCCTCAACAGGTCTTCGCAAGCAACGCATAAGTAGGCTGGTTACACCGCTGGCATAGGCCATGGGTTATGGTCTCACTTGGCTTGCCGGGTCTTATTAAGCACAGCATATTTCCAAAGGTCTCGGTCACTTGTCATTGCCTCGGTGAGGCCCAATGTTTGAAGGTTGTGCTTTACCACCTCATCCCAGGTCTTCCTGGGTCTCCCTCTTCCACAGATTCCCTCAACTGCTAGGGTGTGATACTTTTTCACACAGCTGTCCTTGTCCATACGCAACACATGACCATACCAGTGCAGTTGTCTCTTGCACATCACATCTGATGCTTCTTAGGTCCAACTTTTCTCTCAAAGTGCCTACACTCTGTCATGCATGCACACTGACATTATATATATATATATATATATATATATATATATATATATATTTATTTTATATATATATATATATATATGACCAAATTATTTTCTGTTTGCTGATTCAAACTAGATATAAATAGATACAGATTACAAGATTACACCGTTGTAAGGGGTGGGAGCACTGTGTGATGAAGCACTTTCATTAAGACAGAGTTTTTGTGTTATATCACTGTTTAAGTTCTGCTCTTGTAGCTTCACTGCCAATGTAAGGTCAATCTTAAAATCTGGCCTCTGTCATACTTCCTTATATCTTTTTAAAATTACTCATCCTTTTTCAATGTCACTTTGCTGTCATGCTTAGAACAGTCGTATGGTTTATGGCGGATGCAATGCCCGAATCCTGCAGATGAAGTTATAACTTCATTCCTTATTTTTATGTGTGAAATTTGTAATGTAATACAGGGTATTCAAAAAGTCTCTCCACAGTATTTTATTGCAAAATAAATATTTATAAGATGTTATAAGACTACAAAAGAATATATTAAACTTTACAAGACTTTAAAAAACTTTATAAGAGGTGTTGAAAGTGTTGTCCTTCATTTTCAATACATAAAATTTAATTTCTCTTTTACTGCCATGTGAGCACTTCCTAGGCTGATTTCCGTTTCTTGTGACAATTTGCGTAAGGTCTTTGATGGGCTTGCCAACAGTTTATCAGAAATATTGGAGAGTGTTGCATCTGAAAGAAAAGTAGGCCTACTGCTTCTTGCTGCGTCTTCCACTGAGCCTGTGTTTCTAAATTTTCTTATCAAATCCCGCACAGTGTCATGATGTGGAACAACAGTATCTGGAAAAGTTTCACTGAACTTCTGTTTCACAGTATCTGTCTATTTGTTTCCAGCTTGAAACACCCATTCAACTAAAAACTTACGTTCTTCAATGGTTAGTATGTCGACACGCTGGAGGGTAGACAATGACTGAGGACAATGGCTGACACCCAGCCACCCACACACTGATAACCAAGTTGCTCATGCACTGGATTAATAAATTAACTGCAGAGAGACTTTTTGAACACCCTGTATGACCCACTGAATACTGTGTGGACTGTGATTCTTGTTGATGGGTCATTACTATATTGTTGTAGCTGCTTAGTTTAAGGCTACTAATTTGGATGGTCTAAAGTTGCAATGTCACCTTGGTGTAGTGCTTAACATAAGCTATATGCTTCACAGCAGAGATGGCATTAGAATTCCACACAATTTTACAGCATTTATTTTTCATGTTCTATTTTAGATGTGTCTAAACTAGCAAAACGTTTTGAAATTATTTATCAGACTAGCAGGATTGGTGGATCATCATCATCATCATTGTCCTGTGGTATTTGGTTACATACTTCTCTGCTCTGAATTTAAATCCCATTAGTGTTACCTGTGCCTTTTCACTTTCCTGTCACTAAAAAACAGTACCAGTTACATATTGGGGTCAACTTGACTTTTCTTCCACACCTCTCCCTATTAATTGATTCTCTTACTCTCACTTTTGGCTAATTATCTTTTCTGCCTTCTAATTAGTTCTTCTATCCCACTTCTCCTAATTAGCTCTTCTGCCTTCAGCTCTCCCAGTTAATTAACTCTTTCTTTGCTAATTAACTTTGTTACTTTTGTCTCTTATCCTCATCCTCCCCAAATGACTCTTCTCCCTCACCTCATCACCATCAGCAGCATTTAACGTCCGTTTTCCCTGCTGGCATGGGTTGGACAGCTTGACACAAAACTGGCAAGGCCAGAAGCTACACCAGGTTCCATAGTCTGTTTTCACATGGTTTCTATGGCTGGATGTCCTTCTTAACACCAACCACTTTACAGAGTGTACTGGGTGCTTTTACCTGATATCAGCACTAATTTATGTGGCACCATCACCAGTGCTTTTTGTGTGGCACCATTCCCAGTGCTTTTTACGTGGTCCCAGCAAAGGCACTTTTTATTTGGGAGTATTACCAGTGCATTTTATGCAAAACCATCACCAATGCTCATTACGTGGGACCATCACCGGTGCTTTTTTTGCAGGACCATCATCGGTCCCTTTTTTTACATGGCACCATCACCAGTGTCTTTTCACATGGCACCAGCACCTCTTCCAATAAATTTACTCTTTGTTTCCTCCAAGTAATGATGATCTACCTATATTAAACATTGTTTTGTGTATCTTTTTCAGGACTTATTTAATTGCTGTTCCTCGTAAGATTCGTCCCAATCAAGTGATTCAGATATTTACAACTATTACTCGACTAGAGTATGGGCCCCTCATATTGAAGCTCTCTGTTGTTAGAGATAACTTTGAGTATGGTAGAACATCACTGGAATTTAACATGCCTGCTAGCCGAATCATGCAGTTACAGGTGAGTCTACAGACTGTTTTATTAGATAGCTAGTGTTATCTGTCATCTGACTGTCAAGTTTGGAAGTATACAAGCCCATGGCATGTGTGTGTGTGTGTGTTTATGTGCATCCTTGTCTGAACATTGTAATGGTTGTAAAACGAGTATCACCATTATACAAACAGTGTTGTTTCTAGTCTCCTGTGAAAAACCTCCATGTTCCATGCTAGCACGGAACACGGATGTTAAATGATGACGATCCACTGTGATTCTCCAAACAGAAAAAAAAAAAAAAACCCAGGCCAGAAGAAATACTAAATATTTCATATTTAGAGTGCAACTTCATTTATTAAGGTTTTGATTAGTATTAGGTTAAATGTTTAAGCACAATGTGCAAAATGCTTAGCGACATTTCGTCCAAATTTAAGGCAGTAAATGTACATGAATCATCATCGTCATTGTTTAACTTCCACCTTCCATGCTGGCATGGGTGGGACAGTTTCACAAGAGTCAACCAGGCAGAAGCCTGCACCAGACTTCTGTGACTGTTTTCGCAGGATTTTTACAGCTGGATGCTCTTCTTAATACCAACCACCCAGCAGAATGGACTCAGTGCTTTTTATGTGGCACAAGCCCAGGAAGGGTCAGTTTTGGCAAGGTTTTTACAGCTGGATGCCCTTCCAAATGCCAACCACTCAGCAGAATGGTCTTGGTGCTGTATACATGCCACAAGCACATGAATATATTTAAATTCATTAGGGCGGAGAGCTGGCAGCATTGTTAGCACACTGAGCAAAATCCTCAGAAGCATTTTGTTCATCTTTACATTCCAAGTTCAAATTCAACTGAAGTTTACTTTGCCTTTCATCCTTTCAGGGTCGGTAAAATAAGTACCAGTTGACTATTGGGGTTGATGTAATTGACTTTCCCCCTCCCCTCCCCCACCAAATTGCTGGCCTTGTGCCAAAATTCGAAGCCATTATTAGGTTAAATGTTTCTTCTAGTTATGTTATAAAATGGTGAAGTGAATAAAAGCTATCCATCAGACAGAACTCAACCTGTTAATATATTCCATATTTTTCAGATATCCCAAAATCTTCCGCCTGGGCAATACAAAGTGAAAATTGAGGCCAACCCTATCAGCAATCCTAGCAGTCAAGTCTTTACAAGAGAAGCAGACATCATGTTTGATGAGAAATTTGCTTCAGTTTTCATCCAGACCAATAAACCTGTCTATTGCCAGGGTCAAAAGGGTAAGTGTACCTTCTGACTGTTTTTGTTGTTGATGTTGGTGGTGGTATCAGTGCTGCTGTAGTTGTTGTTGTTGCTAAGATAATGTATTGTGTAAAGTACATTGAGTGCAGGGTATTGATTGGGTGAGCAGAGTGATCGAAAAACTATTTTGAGGGCAGTGGGTTGCCTGAAAGATGGGGAAGTTATTTTGAGAACAGCAGATCGGCCGTATGCAGAAAAGGATATTTGGCAGTTTGATCTGCTGGATGTGTAATGTCAGTGTGCACACAACAGAGTGTAAGTGCCTTGAGAGAAAAGCTGGATTTAAGAAGCATGAGATGTGGTGTGCAAGAGAGACGACTGCGCTGGTATGGTCATGTGCTGCGGATGGACAAAGAGAGCTGTGTGAAGAAGTGTCACTCCCTAACAGTGGATGGAACCTGTAGAAGAGGTAGACCCAGGAAGACATGGGATGAGGTGGTGAAGCATGACCTTTGAACGTTGGGCCTCACAGAGGCAATGACAAAAGACTGAGACCTCTGGAGATCTGCTGTGATTGAGAAGACCTGGCAAGGAAAGTGAGATCACAGCCGTAGTCTACACCAGGGTCGCATAGCCAGCCCACTTAAAAAGTACCTTTGGATCGTCAGGCAACACACCATGCTTGAGGAGACCTATTGACCTAAGTAAAATCCTAAATCAAATCACTATCGAATGGAAATTGTAGTTGTGGTCGATACCAGTGCCGCTTGACCTGCTCTCATGTTGGTGGCACCATTCATGCGTGGGTCGTTGCCAGTGCCGCCTCACTGGCTCTCTGTACCGGTGGTATGTAAAAAGCACCATTCGAACATGGCTGATGCCAGCTACCATGTCCTTTAAACTTCCTACCCCTTTGTTTCTCACTCTGTCTCTGTAAGAGGTGTCCAAGAATGAACAGTTGGTAATGTTGATGGAACGCGTCTAGCAATTAAAAGATCTTCACTGCCTTCTTCCAAGTTTCATTGATTCAGCTTAAATAAACTATTACACTGTATGTTAGTATTGAGTACTTTTTCTCCTTTCATTGCTACTAACAGCTGTGTGTTTGTGTAAAAGTGTCAGATATTTTAAGCAAAAGAAGAGCTGTCTAATTTCAGGTTGATAGGTGGTGATGGAGTGAATAGAGAGATGGGCAAATTACAGCGATGGCACTGGGTTGGTATCATTCAAATGATTGGGGATTGATAGAATAAAGTACTGGACAAGTACTTGAGATCGATGTGATAAAGTACCTGGAAATTGGTATGATAAAGTACTTGTCACATACTTAGAAGTTGATGAAATAAAGGACCAGCCAAGTACGGAGGTCGATTAAAGTACCAGACATATACTGGGGGTCTATACTTCCTGCCAAAAATATACAGCCTTGTGTCTATGTTGGAAACAAACTATTTAAACCAGTGGTTGTCAACCATGTTTTACCTGTGGAGCCCTTTGAATATTTTTTAAAACTCAAGTGGACAATCATAGCCTTTTCATCATCATCATCATCATCATCCAGTGTTTTAAATTCGGGTTTTGTCCCTGTTAACAGGGGTGGCTGGTTCTACCTCAATGCCATAGCAACCGAGGTAGGCAGGTGCAGTCCACCCCAGCCTTTGGGCTGGCTGGTGCCCATTTCTCCTTTGCTATCTTGAGGCTTTTTTGGAGCTGGATTTTCTATGGGGAGCATGCCCTTGCTTACCCCCAACCTCAGTTTCTAGACATAAGTGGTCCAGAGACCTTTTGTTATTTCAAAAATTCTATTTTTATATTATTAAGAATCCCATAAATAATTGTTAAAACAGTTTCTGTATTGTAGACATATAACTGATTTATTACACATAAATTTTAACAACAAAATCTCGTATGGAGCCCCATTGGGCCCTCATTCAGAACCTCTGCCCTAAAGTATTAAATCCCCAAAAGAAACTTCACCCTAAGTCTGTGAATTAACTTGTTTGCTTCCTTGTTCCTCACCGTCAAATTTTATTATTTCGCCAGTATTTTTCCGGGTGGTACAAGTCTACCCCGATCTGATGCCTGTCTATGGAAGTTTGACAATCTATGTTAAGGTAAGTTGTTGTTGTTTAACCCTAGGGCAGTTCTAACTGGACAGGCCTATGACATGTCAACCATAACCACCCAGCCTGAATTTTAGTGGATCTCCACAACAATAGCAGTTAATGGGGCAGAAATCTACCATTTTCTCACAGACAAACCTAGCATTGAACAGCTTGTTTAACTCTAAGTCTACCTTGGTCAAACCGGTTTATGTTCAAAGACACTCCACCATTGACTATCTCTTTTTTTTTTTTTTTGTCTACTTAGGACTACATTAGCGAATGCTACTTTTATTTGAAGACAGATGTGATTTGAGGAAATATGGTAGCATTTCTTATCAATTCGTCTACAAATTGTAGTTTATCGTCTTAAAAAAAAAGAATTTGATCACGAAGTCCTACCTACCTGCACTTACATCAGAAAGCAGATTAGATGGTCATGGTTGTAATGCCCTTCATTATAAGTCTACTCTACAAATTCTATAGAATTACACTGCCTTTTGATTTTATTTATTTTGAATGTAGTGAGGAATCTCATAAAATAAGTTTTGTCATTATTTAGCTGGTGTAAGGCGGCAAGCTGGTAGAGTGGTTAGCACACCGGGTGAAATGCTTAGTAGTATTTCGTCAGTCTTTATGTTCTGAGTTCAAATTCCACCAAGGTCGACTTTGCCTTTCATCTCTTCGGGATTGATAAATTAAGTACCAGTTATGTACTAGGGTTGATCTAATTGACTCAAAAATTTCGGGCCTTGTGCCTAGAGTAGAAAAGAATATTTTAAGATGGCGAGCTGGCAGAAACATTAGCACACCAGGTGAAATGCTCAGTGGTATTTCATGTCTTTACATTCTGAGTTCAAATTCAGCCAAGGTCGACTTTGCCTTTCATCCTTTTGGGGTCGATAAATTAAGTATCAGTTGCATACTGGGGTTGATCTAATTAATTGGCCCCTCCCTCCAAATTTCAGGCCTTGTTCCTAGAGCAAAAAAGAATGTTTAGCTGGTGTTTGAGTCATAAATTAACATAAAATTTTGCTGGACCATTTTAATTTAGAACACTTTAAACATGAAATTTGTTCATAGAACCCAAAATGGTCTCAGGCTGGTTGGTCTCAAGAATTGAATGGTTATTCCTTGATGTAAGTCGTCTGTTATAAATTCTATAACAATCTGTTTTTATTACTTGTACAGGATCCAACAGGATTTGTTGTACGACGATGGTTAGGACAGCAAACTAATGCAGGAGGTAAGTAGTACAGTGAACCATTTCACCAGACAACAACAACAATAATAATAATAATAATAATAATGCCCTGATGCAGTACCAGACAGTGGCTCTCATGGCTTCTGGTCCTAACTGATTGGAAATGTTATCATGTACATTGTTTTGTCTTGGTATAAAAGATGTGCTACAGTAAATATTCTGCTCAATACCACAGATTTGTTTGACCTCAACCAGTTGAACATGTTCCTTGGTGGCTGACAATATGTGCATCTCTGATCCCCAGCAGAAATAGTGGGGGAGCATCATAGCCATATGTTGAGAGGAATTCTTGGGGGTTTGGATAATTCACCTCTGGAAACATGGGTGTTTTGTTCATCATCCTTAAACAAACCTTAATCAGAGACCTTTTGAGCAGGATGAGCTACTTGACCTGAAGAAAATTCTAATTGGGCCCCACCTGCATGCACTGTTTATCTTGATATGAGATCACCATGTCATGCACATATGGTTGTGATGCATGTACCTGGCATACCCTTATCAGATGAGTGGGTATATTGGGCTTCATATATTTGTACCCCAGTGTCACTTTGATGGCACATGTTGCAGTCTCACTCAGTATAATAATAATTATTATAATAATGTTGAAATATGTCTAATTGCTTATAATTCTTTCACTTCAGGTATTGTCAGCGAAAACTTTGAACTAGCAGATCAACCAAAATTTGGCAACTGGTCTATAGCTGTCCATGCTTCAGTAAGTAAAAAAAAAAACATTCTCTAAGAAATTTGTTGGAATATAATCTCCTTGTGTACTTTTGGAATAAAAACAATCTTAGAATTCTGGATAAAATCATATTTTTGTGAATTTATCATGATTTGAGAGAGAAATGTTTAAGTACAATGCCATCCACTTATCATGGTAACTGTAGGCAGTGACAGACTGGGTTTAAAAATATGGTTGCCAGGAGACTAAGGGGACCCACCTGCAACTACAATGCTAACCATGCCAAATCAGACTGGATCCTGGTGCAGCTTTCCAGTGTGTCAGCCCAGTCAAACCGTCCGACCCATGCCAGCATGGCCAACAGACATTGAATGATGATGATGAATGTTAACAAATAAGAATTGCATTTGACTGAGAAATCCTAATGCTGAAGGGTTAAACTGTGTCTGGGTTTAGCACCACCACCACCACCATCCCCTGATCTTTTGGCAGAAAGAGTCCCTTTTGTTGCAAACCAGTCTGAGGATCACTTCATTCCTCACTCTACACTCTCCCAACAAGTCATTGAGGCCTTATATAGGGTTTTCAGCACTGCTTCCTCTGCTAACTGTGTGTGTATATAGATGTAACATCATTTTAATTTCCACTTTTCCATACTGGCATGGGTTGGACAGAATTGCCTGTCACTATTCTACATCTGTTTCCATGGAAGATTGGAAATAAATAACACCATATGTGATGACTGACAAGAGAAGGGGACCCACAAACAAGCATACACGTAGGGTAGCTTCTTTTCAATTCCACTCTCAATATTCTGGTTGGCCTAGAGCTACATAAGATGACACTTACGCAAGCTATCATGCAGAGAGATTGAATCCATAATCACATGGTTGAGAAACAATCTTCTTCTTAATGATACAATTACATCCATATAATGTGTGTGTGTACTGTAGAATATTGATGGAATTGTCTTCACAAGAAAAGAAATGAGGTTAACCTTGAGCCAAAAATCTCATGAACCACACCTGCAACCCTTGGTGATCATGTATGTCTTTGCCAAGTCTAAAGATTAATCAGTGTAGAAGAGAAGGTAGCTTTATGTCAGGTGTTGAGAGGTTAAAGTTTGATAAGGGGACAGATACAGGTATCTTGCTATAGAAGAAATATATGACCACCCCACATTATAAAAGGATGGGTTAGAGAAACCGGGGGAAGAATATAAGAAAGAATATAGATGTAGTCAATGGTAAATATCAGTATGGGATTGGGAAAGAATGTTATTTGGCCAAAATGGCAGTATGGAATTTTCTATAAATTTTTTTTCTTTTTTCCAGAATATTATATATGAACATTATTTCCGTGTTGAAGAATTTTGTAAGTTAACTCAAAGATTTCTTAATTTCAATGTATTTAGTTACAATAACAACAATCCAGTGTTTTTTTCCCCCATTACGGAACCAACAATATTTCAGTATTAAACCTTACTTCAACTAATACTTACTAAAGCTTTCTGCAAGCCATCTGCATAACTTATCTCTGTGTTCTACAATATGGAAATGGTGCTTCTTTAGACTGAATTTTACCTCATTTGATACCAACCCAACAGAAACCTCCCTTGGTTCTATGATCCAAATTCCCTGTATTAAGATTATCTAAATTAGTCTTTCATTAAAATGCCATGTTAATTTATGTTCCAAACACCATCTTAATAATGAGTTTTGTTTCAATAAATTCTTCGTTATTTTCAAAATTAATTGAAAAAAAGAATGTGTATTTCAACAGAAATATGCTGACAAAACGATTAAAATGATCTTAATCAAAAGATTCCTTCGAAATTTTGTGTTAATTTTTGTCCCAAACACCAATTTAATAATGACATTTATTTTACTAAATTCATTGAAACAAAATATGCTAACAGAGGTTTTAAAAGCGATCTTAATTAAAACATTCCATTAGAATTTTGTATTGTTTCAAGCATCTGTTTAGTAATGACCAAATTTGGGCACCAAACTGTTAATTCGTTAATGATTTAACTTTTAAGTTAACTTTGGAAATCATTATCGAACTAACTAATTTCCATTAATTCAAGTAATCTTGTTAACTTCAATTGAATTGAAGTTAACAGATTTTGTATTTTTGGCACTTTTTAAAGGTAGTTTTTAGGTGGTTTTAGAGAAAAAACTGGGTTTTTTTTATTTTACTTCTTTCTATAATAAAAATTAATGTTAGTGGTTTATCAATAACTTCTGTTACTTTAAGAAATAGTTAATTGATTGTTAATGAAGTTAACTTTTCAATTAATGGTGTTCACCTTTGGTAATGACAAAATTATATTAATAAATACTATATTTTCAAAATTAATTAAAACAAAAGCAGTGCTGTTCAGTAATATCATCATCATCATCATCATCATCATGGTAACAAAAGGATTAAATTTTATAAAGGACTTATGAAGCTGGAATTTTTGTTTGGGGGGGGGGGTTCCAAGGTATTTTGACACCCAAGAGTACAAAAGCCCCCACCAAACAGGACACCATCTGTCGCTGGGTTAACTCTCCCTCCACACTAGATGGCACTGGTACTCATTTCCACCTGAATGAACTGGGTGCAATGAAAAATGAAGTGTGTCGCTGAAGAACACAACATGCTGTCTAGTGTGGGAATTGAACCCATGACCTAAGAGTTGTGAGCCTAACAACAAGGCCACACACATACCTTTATTCTGAATCAAAATATTAGAATCTTTTGTCTTGGATTAGCCAAGGTTGTGTGAATGTAACCTGTAGAAAATGACTGCGTGTGTGTGTTTAGGAATCTGAGAGACCGTTTCTGCTCTTGGACGGTCAACCTAATCTGTCAATTAGGTTGAACACCACCACCACCACTTGACCCTTTGATGCCTTTAACAGTTTGTTATAACAGGTATGTTAAGCATTCACTGTCTCTCGTATAATGAACACCTTATTCTTTTCCAGGGACTCCTCGTTTTGATGTCAATGTGACAGTGTCTCCATATTTCATGGATGATGTCGATTCCATTGGTGGTGTTGTAATGGCCAAGTAAGTAATGATAATAGTAATAATAATCGTTTATACTCAAGGCACAAGGCCTGGAATTTTGGAGGAGGGGACTAGTCGATTACATTGACCCCAGTATGTAACTGGTATTTAATTTATCCACCCCGAAAGGATGAAAGGCAAAGTTGACCTTGGTGGCATTTGAACTCACCATTCCAACTTTCTCTTTCATGTTTTCTACCAACTTCTTTGTCACCTCCCAAAACCTATCTTTCTCTTCAGTATTCTAACCTACCTGTGGGATATATTCTCAGATACAGGTTGTCCAGAAAGTCTCTCCGCAGTAAGTGTTTTATTGCAAAATAAATATTTATAAGATGGTATAAGACTACAAAAGAATATATTAGACTTTACAAGACTTTATAAGAGTTGTTGAAAGTGTCGTCTTCCATTTTCAATACATAAGTTGACTCTTCTACACATGGTTTGGAATACATCTTGGAGAGTCTGATGCGGTATGGACCGTGTGAAGGTTATGTTTGCATCTTTTAGCTCTTTAATGGTTTTCGGGCGATTCTTGTACACTGATCTTTTACTTGCTCCCCAGAAAAGAAAAAAATGTCTGGTGGTGTTAAATCAGGTGATCTTGTTGGACAAAGTCCCTTCGAAATAATCCATTCACCGAAAAACTCTTGAAGTAGCGCCATGGAGGTGCATGAAGTATGTGCGGTAGCTCCGTCTTGCTGAAAGTATGCATTATTAATTTCACTTTCAGTGAGTTGGTCTTACAAATGGAGAGGTGATATTTGAGCAATATCTCTCGGTGTTGATGGTGTCTTCAAAAAATATCACTGCGGAGAGACCCTTTGAATACCCTGTATATTCTGAGAATCACATTAGGGAGCCAGAAGAGAAAATGCTTGACAAATTTACACAACAAAAGACTGCAGTGTTTGACTGCATAACAATCGGAGTTGTGAGGCATTCCAGATTGCAAGACTCTGTGTGTGCACTTGAAAGCGCTTCCACACCATTTCTGACCACCAACTTATATTCAAGGCTTTGGCTGACCTGAGGCTCCAATGGCTGGGTTAGATGGCACTTATCCAAAGTGTCACACAATGGGGTCAAAAAACAAATCCAGTAAGAGAAATGACCTTCTTGACCAAATGGCAGGTACCTACGTCTGTTGTTGATGTTAAATTCATTGTTGTAAATTTACTGTGTAAGGGACCGTGCGATGCGAGGTGAAGGGATAGGCTCCTTAGTACATCGCACAGTCCTTGCAATAATTATAAATTGAATAATACATATAAGTGCCAATGAGAAAAAGAGACACAACCATGTAGAATGATTAAAGGAAGATCTACTGATATGTTAGCATGTGTGTCTGTCATGTATACAGAATAACAGAAAGGCCATCATGAGAACAAATGTATGTGTACATGTAAGCATAGATGTATGTGTGTGTGTTAACATAGAATGGTAATGAAGAAGACAGTCAAAGAGTCTATAGACATCGAAACGAGAAGTTCATAGACACAAGGACGAGAATGTTAGTTTGTAGTCAATTGTACACGGTAGTTGAAATACTGTATCAAGAAGTTGTGGGCATGATGCTGAGCCAGTTGGAGGTACATGTTGTACATGAAGTTGTGGCTGTGATGCTGCTGCCTGGGTAACTTGATACGGGAGATCTTGCAGGTTGTATATTCGCTGTTGATCGATGGTGAAGTAATTCACGAACAGAGAATTGTTGGAACCTGAGCGAGTTGCTTGCTGAGTTGTGTACATAGAGAGATGATGTTGACGATATTAAGATGATGGTGGCAACAAAGAAGGGGTTGCCATAATGCTGTTGGACGAAGAGAAAACCATAAAAACTTTCATAAAAGGATCTTAAATCCTTCACACTATTCTGCCATCTTAATATAAAGTAAAAGTTATACTTTTATAAAATAATCCTAAATTATTCACATATTTTTGCTGTGTTGTCGCTGGAACTGGCTGTCTTGTGTGGTCAGTGGCTAGAGCTTAAAAAGTCTGGAACCAAAGACATGTATTGAGGACAAAGCTGTTTTTTTACAGAAAGTAGTAGGCTTGAAAAAGGTTGTTCACGTGATGCCATCTAAAGTCTCTGATTGGCTATTCACTGTCAGTTGGCACAACAGTAAGAGACAAATTGCACCAATACCAACCATTTGGAGTAGTGGACACAATGGGATACAAACAGTGGCTGAAAGCCAGTTGGTCCTTAATACATTTGAAAGCACACACACACACACACACATATAAAAATGGAACAAAAACGCAATAGAGGGCATTAAACATTCGGACAGATAGACGACACAATGGCAGACAAGAGAAACAACAATTAGGACAGGCAAAAAAAGACGGGTCATTTTTGGCTTTCTTTCATCAGTCAAGTACCAGAAGTCATGACTATTTTGGACAGTTACACTTGAGATGGTTCGATCTGATTGTCCCCCAAAAAGTGTAAGCTAAGAGCATTAGACCCCTTTGTATATATATATATATATATATATATATATATATATATAGTCTCTGGACTATTCTACAACTGTGTATGACTGTATACATACTTTTGTCAGTGTAATCTATAATGTTGGTCATCTTAAATTTCAGCCATACAAGTGGCAAGGCTACAATTGGTTCTGCTGTCATTAAACTGACCATAGTGCCACCAAACCAAAACTACCGTTATAATAGAACTAATGACCATTTACCATCTTTACAGAAAGACGTGGAATATGTAAGTATTCTCTTTCTCAATCCTGTAATTCTAAGTGAAAATGTTCATCTCTAAGGCTCATAACTATTTTATTTCTAAGACATTTAACTTTGCATGGTTAATATTTTTTTTTCTTTTCATGCCATTCTATTGTAATCCCAATAATATTCCAGTCATTGGTGAAGGGGCATGGCTCAGTGGTTAGGGTATTTAGATCATGAACGTAAGGCCACGAGTTCAATTCCCGGTAGTGCATTGTGTTCTTGAGCAAGACACTTTATTTCAGGTTGTTCCAGTCCACTCACCTGGCAAAAGGCAGAAGTACCTGTAATTCAAAAGGTCAGCCATGTCGCATTCTATTTTTTGCTGAATCTCCCTGAGAACCACATGAAGGGTAAGCATGTTTGTGGAGTGCTCAGCCACTTGCACGTTAATTTCACAAGCATGCTGTTTCTTTGGTTGGACCAACTGGAACTGTTGTAGTTGTGACAGAGGTGGTGCCAGTTTCGATTCCACTGTCATGTATAAATGTTGCAATGAGCTCTGGATTTGCATGGCATTCTTCTCCATTGCTACTGGTCAGTCATTTGTGTATCTGTCCATCTGCCTGGACATTTGTCTGCCTTGTTATTAGTCAAACTGCTTTCCTTTTACCTTCTGTTTTCTCATTTGTCCATTTAGTTCTCTTTCTCCTTCCATTTTCTTCTCTATCTGACTCTTCACTATCAGTTTGTAGCAGCTGTCATTGGCTGTTCAAGTGCATGTTATTAAATGGAAAAACTGTATGAATCACCATAAGACATTTTTGTGTATAAATATATTGTTTATTCTGTTTTCACCTTTTGCAGAGGAAGCATGTAGTACGATGCAAAAACATGTGTGTTTACTTACAAAGGAAGTTTTGATTTTTGCTTTTGCACTGAAAGAAGTAACATATAATATTTGTATTACAGCATGTATGCATGTGTGTAATAATGAGAACAGTCATTTTGAGAATGTGTGTGTGTGATAAAATATCTTTGTTTACGAACCATATATCTTGTTGTGGTGACTAGACATGTGAGTTGCATGTGAGAGATTGTGCATGAAGCTGCAGAGAAGACATGTGTCTTTGACCACAGCCTGGCAGGAACTGAGTCCATTTCTACAGTGTAATTCAGAACGAGGCTAGTGTCTCAGAACAAGGCTACTGTGTCAAAGCGAGGCTAGATGTCTCATCAATATATTTGTCTGCGGTGCAGGTCGACTCATATTACTATGTAATATGTAGCTCTGTTTGTCTATCCAGTTTTCCCCCGTTTGTCTGTCTGTTTTCCTGTTTGTCAGTCTGTCTGTCTCTCTTTTAACCTGCCTCCCTGTCTTTGTGAACATTACTTTATATATTCTTACCATTTCAGTTTAATGGACGCATTGACTTTCGATTTGGAATGTCAGAAATCCTAAACCAAATGAAGCAAAAGATGTTCTCAAGCCTGAGGGACAGTGAACTTATATTTAATGTAACTGTCTACGATTGGTTCTTAGCTATGTCTCAAAATGGATCAGCCACATCTCATTGTTTTAGTTCCAGAGTCAAACTTCAGTGGGTCGGAGATGCAGTACGAAGTTTTAAACCAAATACACTTGTCTCAGTCACTGTAAGTATGGTCTCAACATCCACTCAATTTCCTCGACTTCATTTTATTCTCTCGTTGCTTTAGAATGTATTGGGGGGAGAGGCACTGTTAGTCAAAGAGGAACATTCAGCTGTAATTGCCCAAGCATGGGCTACACTTTATGAGGAAGACTGCAGCTGGTCGTATATGCAAATCTTCCCACTTTCCCACCGGATGTTTCATCATTGTTTAACATCCATTTTTCATGCTGGCATGGGCTGGATGGTTCGACTGGGGACTGGCAAGTCAGGAGGCTGCACCCTGAAAGGATGAAAGGTAAAGTCGACCTCAGTGGAATTTTAACTCAGAACGTAGTGACGGACGAAATGCCGCTAAGCATTTTGCCCGGCATGGTAACGATTCTTCCTGCCTGCCGCCTTAATCACAATACACATATTAATTTCCATTTATTCATGTGCCAAGATTTGAAACCATTATTACCGTTATCATTAAGGCAGTGAGCTAAGCAGAATCGACAGCACATCAGGCTTTGCAGTGTTTCATCCAGCTTCAGGTTCCAAGTTCAATTTCGGCCAAGTCCTTTTGGGGTTAATAAAATAAATATCAGTTAAGAACAGGGACCAATGTAATTGGCTTTCTGACCCTCCTTGGAATTTCTGTTCTTGTGCCAAGATTAGAAGGAATTATTGGCATTTCTTCTGGTTCTTCACTTTCTGAGTTCAAATCTTGCTTATAAGTACCTGTCAAATACTGGGGTTGATGTAATCAATTAATGTCCTTTCCCCAAATTCCAGTCTTGTCCTTATATTAGCAAATTACTATTATCATCATCATTTTATCATGAAAAATTTCAGCTTATTTTGCTGGGTGTGATGAAGAAGGCGTCAGCTGTCCACAGTCAGCAGACTAAGGTGACACTTGTTTACTGGTCATGCTTCAAGAACCCTGTGAGGAACTCTTGCAGTTCCAAGCAATGATGATTTTTGTAGGTGTTCTATCTTTACATTTGTACCAATCTTTTTGAACCATGTTGGTAGTTGAATGCTGATACGTCCAAGCACACCAATCACCATTGTATTGGTATCACGTCCACTCTCTTCATGGTGCCACAACCTCTGTATTTCCCACTTCAGTTCGTCGTAGTTATTTATTATTATTATTTAATTTCCAGTTGGCACTAATGAAGCCAGATGGTAGCCGTGTTAACGATGAGAAGAAGGAAGTAAATATAGAAATTTCTGTGAAGAATTTAAATGGCAGAACATCACCCTATAGTTCTGAACGCAAGAAACCTGTAAAAGGTTTTGTTACCTTTAACATAAATGTCGGCAATGATGTAGAAATTATCACATTTACGGTAAGTCTTTCTCATATTTCTATTCTACCAATAATATTATCTGTTGTTCAGTATTAACAATTAGGAAAATGGACAAAAGTCTTGGATATTTTTTTTTTTTCTGTAAACCCTTCTGATACCAAACCAGATGAGACAACCCTCTCCACCACCACCTGTATTTATGATGTTTAATCTAATTAAAGTGATAGCATGTTGTCAACTTAATGTGACAGTCCCATGAAAGGGAAGAATGCTACTGTTATTTAGCCCTAGGAAACACCGTTTCCTGTTGGACTTGACACATTTCCTGTGTCCTTATGTTTTCAAAGTGGAGACAAGCACCTCTACTCAGCAAAACCTAGGGCTAAATAACAGTAGCATTCTTCCCTTTCATGGGACTGTCACATTAAGTTGAAAACATACTTTATCGTGCTGTTACTGCATAAATCTCTCTGAGAGATTTAAAAATATATTATTTTAATCTAATTGTTTTAATATGTTGATAATTAAAAACTTTTCATTGTATAGTAATTTATTTTAGAACCTTTTGTAATGTTCTAAATACTAACTTATTACTGTTGTCACCATTTGACATCCGTTTTTCCATGCTAGCATGGGTTGGGGATGGTTTGACGGGACCTGGCAAGGCAAAAGGCTGTTCTGAGCCCTATTGTCTCTTTTGTTATGGTTTCTGCAATTGGATGTCCTCCCAATACCAACTACTTTACAGAGTGTGGACTGGGTGCTTTTTATGTGGCACCAGCATCAGTGAGGTCACCAAGTAACTTGCAAAACAAAGATCCCTTGACTGAGATGGGGAGTGGGATTGAGGTGGGGTGGTTTTGTGTCTGGTTAGGGTATGCTGGAGGGTCAGAAATAGGCCTCTTGTAGTAGGGGAGACACGTAGCTACCCCAGTTAGAGAGAGAGATGATGGTGACGTGTACCTTCACGGTACAAGGGGGTGAGTGTAAGAGGAGTGGTACAGAGGATAAGACAGGGTGAGTGATAATGGCAAAGTTAATCTTCCCATATCTTTAGGCTCAGGCATAGTTGAGAAGTTTCTTTCTCAACCACATGGTTTCCGGTTCAGTCCCACTGCATGGCACTTTGTGTTAAGGTCTTCTACTATAGCCATGGACTAATGTGGATTTAGAAGACAGAACCTGGAAGGAACCTGTCGCGTGTTGTCATAGTGAAAACGGTACTCCCCTTCCCACATGGCAAAGTGGTATGAACCAGCCACTATAAAGTCAGACAGTCATTGTAGGGGTCAGTAGTAGTAGTAGTAGAGTCATCATACCAGTTGTCAGTTGGAGTCAATGTCAGTTACGTGATATGAGTTTGAATTACCGTCAAGGTAGATGTTTCAAAGTCGTCTTGCGGAGCTATCAGTGATAGATGAGTCAAAGATAATAAGATGTGGAATATCATCACAACATGAGTGGCGACAATATTAGTGCTCACAATAACATACAATTGGACAAGGGTCTCACATTATAACACGTGTGTTTGTGTATGCATGTGTACACGACTATTTATATATGTATTGTCATCATCATTTAATGGCCATTTTCCATTGCTGGCATAGGTTGGGTGGGTTGACAGGAACGGCCAGCCAAAGGGCTGCACTAAGCTCCTGCGCCAGTTTTGGCATGTTCTCCAGGGCAGTGTGCCCTTCCTAATGCCAACCACCTTGCAGTGTGAGCTGGGTTCTTTTTCTCCTGGCACCAACACTAATGAGGTTCCCCAGTAAGATGCAAGAAAGAAAAACAAATTAGGTAAAGAAAAGCCCCATGGCTACATGTGTGTGTGTTGGGGTGGGTGTTATGAAGCAGGAGATGGCTTTATGCCAGGTGCTGTGAAGTTATGATAAAGGGACAAGAACAGAGGGGAGATCCAAGGCTATCCCCATCACATTATAAGGATTAGTAGTTGTGATTGGGAAGGGGCTGGGGTGGGGGTGAGGCAGGAAGGGTGGGGAATATAAGAATGTGAGGGATGAGTGACAGATGGTTGGATGGAGGTGGATAGGTGGTGGAGGGGTTTGGAATAAAGTGGTTAGGGGTTGAGCTGTGGCTCAGGAAGGAGGGTAGAGCAGAAGGTAGGGAGGAGGTGATAAGATGGAGTATGGTTGAGGGAAGAGCTATGTAGGGACACAGAAAGGTGTTTGGTGAGAATGCAGGAGGAGGAGGTGACTCGTGGGGGAAAGGTGGGTGGTGGTGATGATGTTGATGGTGATATTCATCATCATTGTCGTTTAATGTCCACTTTCCTTGCTGGCATGGGTTGGACGGTTTGACTGAGGACTGGCAAGACAGGAGGCCGCTCCAGTCTGATCTGGCAAGGTTTCTACAGCTGGATGCCCTTCCTAACGCCAACCACTCTGAGAATGTAGTGGATACTTTTTACATGCCACCAGCACGGAGGGTCAGTCATGTGGTACTGGCATCAGCCATGCTCGAATGGTGATTTTTATGTGCCACTGGCACAGGTGCCAGTCAGGCAGCACTGGCAATGACCATGCTCGAATGGTGCTTTTTATGTGCCACTGACACAGGTGCCAGTCAGGCAGCACTGGCAATGACCATGCTCGAATGGTGCTTTTTATGTGTCACTGGCTGATTTTTGTCTTTTGGTGTGTAGCAATTATAAATGATATTTGAATCAGTATTGAAAAAAACCTCTTGGTGGTTTGATCTGTTATAAACAACAGCCAAATCTTCGAATCTGACTTAGAGGTGGAGTGGGAGCACTCAACAACAGACTTAACAGAATTATTTCTCCTAAACAGACATTTTTAATATATATTCTTTACAAATTTCTCTTGTCCAGGCCTCCTATGAAGACTCGGAGGACGCAAAACTGATAGCAAGTCGATATTTCTCTGAGAGCCAGACTTATATTTCTGTTACAACATCTACCAAGAACCCAATGGTAAGTGTTCTTATCTTTTCCTTTTTTTGTTTCAGTCATTAGACTGCGGCCATGCTGGGGCATCACCTTGAAGAATACTTTTCAATCAAATGAAATGACCCCAAAACTTATTTTTTTAAAGTCCGGTACTTATTCTATCAGTCTCTTTTCCCAAACCGCTAAAGTATTGGGGAGGTAAACAAACTAACACCAATTGTCATGCAGTTGTGTGGCTCACACACAATGGGCTTCTTTCAGTTTCCGTCTACCAAATCCACACACAAAGCATTGGTTGGACGAAGGCTATAGAAGACACTTGTCCTACTTTCCATGCACTGTCCAGTCCAGGATCCAGATCTCTGACCTTATAATTGTGAACTCCACACTCTAACTAATCAGCTTTATGCCCATCATCATCATAAACCTGTTTTCCTTGCTGGCATGGGTTGGACAGTTTGACAGGAGCTGGCCAGTTGAAGACCTGCCCAGGCCCCCATCTCTGTTTTGGTTTGGTTTCTATGGCTGGATGCCCTTCACAGTGTGTACTGGGTGCTTAAACGTGGCACCAGTACCCACTAGCCTGCAAGATTAGGATCATTGAGATGAAGAGGACATGCTTGGATGCAAGGACAACCAAGATTTTAACTAGCTTGATGTTTCTTTTCAAGTACAGCAAACCACTAGGTGTTATGGTTCCTTGTCATCCCCTCTGCGAGTTCCAACACCTGAAGATCCTTTCTCACCACCCTGTCTCATGTCTTCCTGGGTCTACTCCTTCCACTCTTAAGAATGTTGTTGACAGTGGCTTCATGCTTTCAGCCAATTAAACCATCGTCGGATAATGGCTTCACTGACCGAAACTGCAAAGTCACTGTCAACGACATTTTTGTTTAAGAATAATAAATTTGTACTTTGTCAAAGTACAGAGCAACCCATCAGATTAATGTAAAATTGTTTTTATTAAAACTGAACATAAACACACACACACACACAGTTGTAATAATGACATTGAACCAGAGATATTTTGAAATCATTTGATACGTATGTTTCAGGCTTGCATGATATATAATTATTTCTGTTCTAGGCACAAGGCCTTGAAAATTTTGCGGGGAAGGGGGCTAGTCAGTTATATCGATCCCAGAGCATAACTGGTACTTATTTCATAAACCCCCGAAAAGATGAATGGCAAAGTTGACCTCGGCAGAATTTGAACTCAGAGCGTGAAGATGGACGAAATACCGTTAAGCATTACACCCGGCATGCTAACAATTCTGCCAGCTCACAGCTTTTTGCATGATTTATAATAATAGGAATACTCGGACAACAATTTGGAGTAGTTTGTTATGCTTGACTCTAGTTGAAAGTTCTGGTACTGTGCACTGCTTTTTAGCGTAACATGTGTATGTGAGACCAACAACCTAACCTATCTGTATGGATGGAGTGCAATAATAAAAGGCTGCCAGTTACACTCAGTAAAAGGTTTTGTGGTAGGAAGATTTTGTCTCAAAGGAAAACTGCAGCACCTTATCTGCCAGTGGTTGGCGTTAGGAAGGGCATCCAGCTGTAGAAACTCTGCCAGATCAGATTGGAACCTGGTGCAACCTCCTGGCTTGGCAGTCCTCAATCAAATCGTCCAATCCATGCTAGCATGGAAAGTGGACGTTAAACGATGATGATGATGACACAGATGGTTTTTTTTTTTTATTTAAAACTGCTTCGCTTGTGTAAAGCGGATGTGTGTGTGTGTCTCATACAACCACAGATACACATTAAATTTGCCTTCAATAGTTTTTGTTTCCACATCTGTTGAGAGACGATGTCATACATTAAATTTACCAAGAGGTGCTGGTTCTTTTTATTTCTCTGCCAGTTAAATATAAAAATTTTGTTTTGCTTCTCTTTAAGGTCAATGAATTTATGGTGTTCCATGTGACAACATCTGCCTATGTCGAAAAGGTCTTTTACCAGGTGAGTTGGTGCCTAATAACTTTGTTCTTGTTAAGACAGTGATTTAAGAGAATTGCATGTGTTGTTGTGGGTATGTGGGTGGTATTGACTGTGTAAGGGTATGTGTCTTGCAGGTTACTTGGTGACCCTGTCAGTGCTGGTTCCACATGAAAATCTCTGCTTCTAGTGTCAGGCACTAGTGATGGTGCCACATAAAAAGCATTTGGTGGCGGTACCACGTTGGCACCATGTATAAAAACACTGACGCTGGTGCCACATAAAAAGCACCCACTAATCTCTGTAACGTAGTTGGCATTAGGAAAGGCATCCAGCCATGGAAACCATAGCAAAATGGACAGTGGTGCCTGGTGTGGCTCCTGGCTTGCCAACTCTTGTCAAACTGTCCAACTTAAGCCAGCATGGTAAACTGATGTTAAATGATGATGGTGATGTATAAAGTATGTGCTATCGTTTAGTGGTGATGGTTGTCCAGAGTACGAAGGTGGGCTGAAACGTTCATAGGTTGATCACGATGCAATGGTTAAATTTGACCAGATGTGTTTTATGCTTCGACATAGTCTCCCCTGCCGTCCATACACTTCTTCCATTGGTGTTGCAATGCTTGGATTCCTGTGGTATAGAAGCTCTCATCCTGGCCCTCAAAAATGTCCTCAACAGCTGATATGACTTCGTCATTGGTCCGATACTGCTTCCCAGCCAAGTGTTTTTTCATGTTGGGGAACAGAAAATGGTCAGATGGTGCCAAATCAGGAAAATATGGAGAGTGGTCAACCAGTTCAAAGCCACAGTAGCCATTGCAACCATGAACTTGTGTGCAGAAGCATTGTCCTGGTGAAGCAGGACTCCATTAGTTATCCGATTAACATTTAAATGTCTGTCATTCATCACCATATGGTGAATATATCAAGGTTTTCTAGGGTGGTGGCTGTGGCGGGACGTCCAGACCTTGGGTCATCTTCAAGACTCTCCCTATCCCTCTTGAATTCAGCTGCCCACTTTTACACAGTTGATAAAGCAGGAGCATCATCCCCTTATGTAGAAACCATGACAGCATGAATGTCCTTGGGAGCTAACCCCTTCTTCTGCAGATATTTGATCACACCACCGTGCCAAATTTTATCCCTTTTCACGAAATGTCTCTAGTACCACTTTTTCAATGTGGGTTTATCTGGAACAAAAACATGCAGTTAGCATCAGTAAAGGTTGAATTTAACGCATGCCAGGTTTAAGTACTGTATGATAACTCCTTAGTCAGCCTCTGAACCTTTCAGCCCACCCTTGTATGTGTTGTAGTACTGTGTGGGGTGTGTTTTGTGAGTTTATTTTTCTTACTGTTTATTACTGTTGTGTCACTTCAGATTGTTGCCAAAGGAAACATTCTCCTGGGAGATGAACTTGTAATGGGAACCAGTCGTCGAAAGACCTTCTCTGTTGCTCTATCAAGAAGAATGGTACCTACAGCTCGTATTGTTGTGTATTTCATTCGTTCTGCTAATCAGGAGGTTGTTGTCGACGTCTTGAATTTTTTCATCAATGGAGCTGCCAATAATGAAGTAAGAACTTGGAGTTAACTTAAATTCAACTCTTTGCAAGATACTACTAATAATAATAATAAAAATATCCTTTCTACTAAAGGCGCAAGGCCTGAAATTTTGGGGAAGGCGCTGAGTCGATTACATTGACCCCATTGCTCAGCTGGTACTTATTTTATCAACCTTGAAGGGACGAAGGGCAAAAATGGACCCCTGCAGAATTTAAACTCAGAACATAGCAACAGGCAAAATACTGCTAAGAATTTTGTCCAGCGAAAGATTCTATCAGCTCACTGCCTTATAAATAATAATAATTATAATAATAACCCTTTCTACTAAAGGCACAAGGCCTGAAATTTTGGTGAAGGGTCCCAGTCGATTACATCAACCCCAGTGTTTCACTGATACTTAATTTATTGACCCCCAAGGGACTGAAAAGCAAAGTTGTCCTTGGTGGAATTTGAACTTAGAACGTAGTGACAGGTGAAATATTGCTAAGCATTTTGCCCGGCTAATAATTCAACCAGCTCGCCACCTTAATAATAATAGTCCTTTCTATTATAGGCACAAAGCCTGGAATTTGTGGGGAGGGGACAGTCAATTACATTGACCCCAGTGTTTCACAGGTACTTAATTTATCAACCCCAAAAGGATAATTAATAACAATAATAATAATAATCCTTTCTACTATAAGCACAAGGCCTGGGATTTGTGGTGGGGGGGTAGGTGGGTGAATAGTCAATTGCATCGACCCCAATACTTGACTGGTACTTAATTTATTGACTTCGAAAGGACGAAAGGCAAATTCGACCTCGGCAGGATTTGAACTCAGAACGTAGCAGCAGACGAAATACTGCTAAGCATTTCGCCTGGCATGCTAATAATGATGCTGGTGTAATGTAAAGCCCCCAGTACACTCTGAGCCATAGAAACCATGCCAGAACAGACAATTGGAGCCTGGTTTGCCAGCTCCTGTCAAACTGTCCAACCCATACCAGCATGGAAAATGGACATCAAATAATGGTGAGGAGTTGAGTAGCAGGGTTGATTTCGTTAATTAAACTCTTTATTTTAAATTGTGTGGATTTGTTCCACTGCTGGGATTCATTAATATTTGATTAGAGGAATCCTGTCAAGTGAGACTCAAACTCATTAACTAACTGCACACCTTTATTCTCTCAGGTACGAGCAACATTCAACCGTGGTAAAGATTTCACTCGAGATACCATTGAGATCAATGCCTATGCAGACCCAGGTTCCTACGTGGCCTTTGCAGCTGTACCCTATGACCTGTACATCCGAGGTATGGGTGCTGGTATCACACAAAACAAGGTAAGGTTGCCAGCTATTTATATTTAGTCTCTCCTATTATGACCTTCTCCAAGAAATCAACATTAAAAAAATGGTGTGATGTGAATGCTTTGAGTGGTGAGGTGGCTTTATATATAATTTATATAATTTCCTGTGCCGGTGCCACATAAAAAATTCCCTTATACTGGTGTCACATAAGAAGCACCTGTGGTGATGTCACATAAAAAAAGGGCTCAGGTGCTGCATAAGAAACACCCATGTGGGTGCCATTTAAAAAAAGTACCAGGTGCACTCAGCAAAGTGGTTGCTATTAGGAAGGGTATCCAGCCAAAGAAAAACCATGTCAAAGCAGACAATGGAATCTGGTGCAGTTCTTTTCAAACCATGGAAAAACGGATGTTAGAGAAGGATGACCCGAGGCAATAGAAGACACTTGCCCAAGGTGTCACGCAGTGGGATTGAACCTGGAACCATGTGGTTGGGAAGCAAACATCTTACCACACAGCCATGCCTGCACCTACGTAAAACATTTTTACATATTTTGACCCTTTCTGAGTAAATCTTGTTTTCTTAATTTTTTGTAGTTGATAGACGAGTTGTACACCTATGATGAACCTGCCAACAGCACTTACAGGCATTTGTGGCGTGTCAGTGAAGCAGAATATAAATACGTGTTCTTCTCAGCCAATGGTTATGGTATGGATGCCGATTCCACTTTCTTGGTAGGTTTACAGTTTTCCTTGTTTATCTTTTCGATTATGTTACGTTTACCTGTCATGTTGTTCATCCCTTGTTTAACTGTTGCTCATTTGTTCACATCTTGGTTTTCTGTTGTTTACCAGTAAATAACTGATAACACATAACAAGTGAACCGATGAACAATAGATTGTTCATCAATTGTTTACATTGTGGTGTAAACGTGTTAAACTATTAAAAAAAAAAAATTAAATGGATCTTCATTGCTCACAATCACCAGAGCTGTGCATTGTGTTCTTGTGCAAAACACTTCATTTGACATTGTTCCAGTTCACTCAGCTGTAAATGATTAACTTTGCAACGGACTGGCTTCCCATCCAGGGGGAATGCTAGCCTACTCACCCTGTCAGTGGGGTGGCATCATTTGAAAGCTAAAAGACAACGCAAAGTGCATTGTGACTAGCAGTGTATAACATCTGTTAGCCTGGTCATTCACATGATACGGTTAATTAGGTCCTTAACATAGTTAATTAATCACTGATGCATGACACCTCCCAGACTTCCTCTACCCACTCCATCTTATCTACTGAATTCTTTGTGTATTCTTATATTCTTCATTGCCTCCGGCTTTGCAGCTTCTAAACACAACTTTTGCTATGAATATATTCTCTCTCGTCTTCTCTTTGCTTCCAACCATTTTTATAAAACTAATTACGTTTTAGAGAAATCTGACATTTCTACAATCCCGTTTGAGAAGGAAATAATTTTCTTAATTCCAAGTTCTTCCTCACTTATTTATCTTTGCAGCGAGCTGGTCTTTTAATCCTGACCGATGCCAACGTTACACAAAAGTTCAGTGAGTAAATTTCTTGTACGACTTGTTTAAATTAACCTGTATGTTAGTTAATGTCCTTAATTACATAGAGGGTGGGGTGGGGGAGATGATTATAACCAGCAATAATAACGAGCTGACTCTGTACAGTGACTTGGTGCACTACAACTAATTGGAAAGGGTTAAAAGCGGGGACAAAAAGCAGACATAAAAGTCGAGTAAGGAAAGAGAGCAATGAAAAGTAGGGAGTAAATAGAAAGGAAGAAAGGGTGAATTGGCATGTTAGGAGTATTGGCAGATTCCAAGAAGCATGGAATTTTTTAACAATGCAATGTCCTGACAGATTAAGAAAACATTTCCGAAAGTCATGGGTGCTGCACTGTTTATTTTCGTTTTTTTCTTTATAAATTTTATAAGTATGTCTATGTCATCATCATCATCATCATCATCATTTAATGGCCTGAATTAAAAAAAGGGGAACAAAGTTGTTGGAAATATTGTAGATAACCTTGTGGGCTTCTGCCAAGTTGGGTCCTAGTTGTTGAAACTTTAATGCTTTGATTCCCAGAAAAGCAGGATATTCTTGGCTGCAGTTTCTAGAAGGTCATTCGACCTTGGAGAGGCACTCTCTTGTATTTTTACATTTAAATTATACAGAGGTTTGCTTCGTCTGTTTTTTCCCACTCCCTGTGGTTAAATAAATACCAGTAAGATATTGGCGGAATTCTGTTTCTCCCCTAAGCTGTACACTATGGTCGAAAGAGATTGTTAGGCAGTTATCTTTTATATTTTGAGCTCAAGCCTTCCCAAATCCAACCTTTTCATGAATCTAGTAATGATTAAGTACCAGTTGAATACTAGGGTCCACTTTAATCTAATACAACCCTTCTCTTGAAAATCTGCAACCTTCAATTTAATATCGTTTTGGCAGAGCTTAACATAGTCTTCTGATTTGCCAACTCCTATCAAAGTAGAAAATTACTATTTGTAAATCTCACAATGAGAGATATTCAGCAACAGTACTTTGGAGTAAAGATTGTTTGCCAACATAACATGGCAGTCCTGGTTTAGGACGAATGTTGCTGTAATTTAGCCCCAGGAGACATCGTCTCCAGCTGGCTATATGACATGATCTGTGGCCTTATATTTTCGAACAAAGGAATCTAGCACCCTTGTTTGAAAATATAAGGATACAGATTGTGTTGTATAGCCATTGGAGACGATGTCTCCTGGGGCTAAATTACAGTAACATTCGTCCTAAACCAGGACTGCCACGTTATGTTGGCAAACAATCTTTCCTACCAAAGTGTTTGACATGTGCCAGAATGGAACATGGGTGTTAAACTATGATGATGGTCTCAAATAATGGTTATCATCATCCTCACTTAATGTGCATGGTCTTTGCTGGGTTGCATTGGTTCTACACATTGACAAGATCTTACAGATCCAAGCATTTTGTCCTGCTCCACTGTCTACTTTGTTAAGACTTCTACTGCTGGATGTTCTTCCTAATGCCAACCACTTTACTCTGTGTGTATTGGATATTTTTCCATGCTCCTGTCACCATCATAACTAAGAACCCCAAGGAGTGGGGGGAGGGCTTTATGCTAAAAGATGAGGGGGTTAAAGGATGAGAGAAGTAGATCAGAGCAGAACAGGTTTCTTGCAGTAGAAGGACCACGTGGTTACTCACATTTTCAAAGAGATCAAAGTGGTGCTGGGAAGAGATAAAAATGGTGAGGCATTTATAGGAATCTCCTCAAGGTACAAGGTGGGTAGAAGTGAGTGAAGGCAGAAGAACTTGGAGTATGGGGGTGGTAGAGGTTGCCAGACTGTAAGGGGTGGGGAATAGGTGAGGTGGGGTGTGTGAAGATAAAATGAGTTTTAAAAATCTAAAATGGGTTTCAATATTTCTATTTTTTAAGGTGGAAAACTGGCAGAGTTGCCACTGTGCCACCAAAAAATGCTCGACACCATTTCTTTCAACTTTAGGTACTGAGTTCAAATGCCTCTGGGGTTGATTTTGTTCTTCATCTTTTCAGGGTCAATAAAATAAGTAGCAGTTGAGCACTGGGAGTCAATGACCTCAACTTACCCCTTTTCCTGCAATTGCTCACCTTGTGTCAAAATTTGAAAGGAATATTTCAATTTTCTTTTTTTCTCAGATACCTGTAATACAGACCCCGACTACTATCCGTGTTTCCTGTCCGGTTGCTATTCTGAGCAACAGAGATGTGACAAACGCTTCGACTGTGCTGACGGTGCAGATGAACATGAATGTGAGTAAAAACGATTTTGCTGAAACTGTTTTTTTTTTATTCTTAGAACTGTTGCTATGACAACTTCATAGGTAACAAAGTTCTCACCAGATCTCTTCTTTGCTGATGGAATTATCTTTACATCATCATCATTTAGCATTTGTTGTCCGTGGGTTGGGCAGTTTAACCAGGGCTGGCAAGGCTGGAAGGCTGTACCAGACTCGAGTCTGGTTTGGTATGGTTTCTACAACTGGATGCCCTTCCTAACGCCAACCACTCCAAGACTGTAATGGGTGCTTTTACAATCCATCGGCATGGGTGCCATTTGCATGAGCCAAGTAGCTGGCAATACAAGGACCTATCATCTGAGAGAAGTGCCAGGCTGGAGTCTTTTATTATACATCTAACCCTTGGTCTCTACTTTGCTGTTTCTACTGACTTCTTTCTGGTCATAGAACCAGACAGGTTTTTGGGTGTAAAGAAAACCTAATAGAAACAAACTTGACTATTCTTCCTTATTTGACACCAAACTGTACTTAATTTAAACAAGAAATTCTTTCTGTTTTTAGGTAAATATGAAACAAAACAAAAGTTGATAACTGATATTGATCGAGTCAGCAGAGTCCAGCGATTCTATGATGATAGTTCTTGGATTTGGCAGGAATATTTTGTAAAGTAAGTCAATATATTGTTCTTTTATGAATGTCTGATAGCACAACAGGCGCCATGTATTGGTGAACACAATGTAGTGTGTTATTAATAGAAGACAAACTGGCATTTCTCGAAGTTGTTGAGCTCAGCATCAGACATTTGGATTAGGGGAATGTCATGTAGAAGTTCTATATGATAAAGAGAGGACAGTTCGTGTCTGCAAGACCTGGCAAAAACCATGTGATCGTATGGCTACCCTCACCCCATGCACACACATACATCAAATGGTCTCATGGCCCTTCTGATAAGAACCCACTGGATTTCTGTGTCAGGGGTCTTCATATGCTGGAGGTGACACCAGCTGGGGGTACCACAATGCTGAAGATTCATTAGAAACCACCACGTAGCGTACCTGAAGAACAAAGGCTGCACTTGTGTGGGTAAGAAGTGCTGAGTGCTTGAACCTGCTTGTAATTTGTGGAAGATGAAGACCAGGGAAGAATTGAGATGAAATGGTGAAAATATTGATCTCCAAAAGCTGAAACTCAATAAAAGCAATGACAAAAAAAACATATGAAATAGTAACATTCTGGTATCCGAAAGATCTGATGCAACATTGGTACAAGCATGGTAAACTGGTTGTTAAAATATGGCAGTGCTGTTGGCGATAGAGGTTGGGCTGTAATATATCTCGTTTGGGTGTCTCGTTATTCCTGTTAAGTCTCCGGCCACTGTCCCCTTCTTTAGCCTCTCATCGATCACTCACCCTTTCTCCTATCTGCTACCGTATTCTGCCTACATAATCAAGAATGCTATCTGCTCTGTCTTTATTCAATCCTCCTCCTATTGCCTTTTACTCCTCTAGTTTGCTTCCACCATCACCCCCACTCCATCTCTGTATCTCTCTTTTCCATTATGATGCCTGTATAATGAGGGATGGCATCTCACTTGCCAAGATCCAGTACCCTTCACCTTCACTCTTCATAACTGCTAGCCATCGCCCTCTCACTCCCCCTATAACTCTTCAGTTACATCTACCACTCCCACTCACCATCATCCAGCTTGTAGCTATCCCATCATGCTATTTTTTTTATTGGATGACCTTACCAACAACCAACATGTCACTGTCTCTGTTTCTCTTCTATTCACTCTCCCAGACATATTCACCTTGATAGAACGGTGATGATATAGAGTTGACTCATTAGTATTGCAGGAGACAAGGCAACCTCTCTTACGCTTGTGCCACTGCACCCTGTGAAGTGGTGGTGAATGAACCGGCCGAAAGCAGGGTGGTGAGGACTGCTTAGTGCTGTTGATGACATGGCTACTTCTGCAGTGCTGCTGCCTCCATAAACTCTACCCTGTACTTTCTGCATAGCAGTTGGTGTTAGCAAGGGGATTCACAACCTTAGAACCCATGAGCAAAATGTTGTTCTCCAACCCATTTAGAATAAGATGATCTGGCCAACCCATGCTAGCATGGAAAGCTAACTTAGATGATGATGCTGATGATTAAGAACGTTCTCCCTTCCCACCCCCCTGTTTTCTATTATCCTGGGAGGTTATTTATACAGACACCTCGTGATTCTGAAATGTTCGCATTGTTGATATTTTGTGGTTCATTAACCCTTTCAATACCAACCCTGCTGAAACTGCTTCTAGCTCTGTAGCACAAATGTCTTGTTTTCAAAAGTTTTGAATTAAAATCTTCCACCAAACCTTAGTCACAATTTATGTTCCTAAGACTAGCTTAATGATAACTAAGTTATTTTACTAAATTCTTTGTTATATTTAAAAGTAATTGAAAGAAACACAGAGCATCTCAACAGAAATATGGTAACGAAAGGGTTAAAATATATAATAGACAAACAATTCTTAACCGTTTTGATACCAACCTGCTTGAAACCAGCTCTGGCTCTGTAGCACAAATATCTTGTTTTCATAAGTTCTGAATTAAAATCTTCCGCCAAGCCTTAGTCACAATTTATGTTCCTAACACTAGCTGAATGATAACTAAGTTATTTTATTAAATTCTTTGTTATATCTGAAGTAATTGAAAGAAATACAGGGCATCTCAAAATAAATACAGTAACGAAAGGGTTAATTGAGAAATATTTGAATTTTGACAGGCCTGATGGACGAGTTGATTTCCGAATTAAAACCCCAAAATATCCACTTACTTGGGTGATGCATGGTCTTTCTATCAGTCGAGATTTGGGTCTTGGAATTATGTCAGCACCAGTTATGGTAAGCCAGATTTTGTTTTAAACTTTTGCTTCATTTTAATAATTTTTTTTCTCACCCACAAAAAAAAAAAAAAGAAATGAACACAGAAATACTGCAAAGACTTCACCTGCCATTCTTTTCTATAAACTATCTTGAAGATTCTGAATCACTACAAAATTCTTTCACATAGAATCATCCGGTTTTACCATTCTTTCACCATTATCATTGGTTGAAGAGTAAAAGATAAGCATTTCATTTATTGAAATCTCTTACAATCCCAGGGATTTAGTTAATGGTCAAAGGGTTCTATGATATATATTGTTGTGGCTGATGCTAGTATCACCTGACTGGCCCACATGCATGAGCACATGCGCAAACGTGCACACATACGCACGCACACACACAAACACACATGCAGAAACACACAACAGAGTTTGTTATTGAAATTATAAATGTTTTTAATTTTGTTTATATTTTATTTAGTATGATGCTTCTCGATACATGTACATACAAGTGGAAGCTCCCACTTACATTGTCAGGGGAGAACAGGTTGGATTCCGAGTTACTGTCTTTAACTTTTGGGACAAAGATGACTTCATTGAGGTAAAAAAAAATACTCAAATTTTGCTTTTTTTTTGTTAGTTTTTCTCTATTTTTCTTTCTCTTATCATTCTGTTTTTGTTTCTCTCTCTCTCTCTCTCTCTCTAGTCTCTGTGTCCCTCTCCTGATCCCCCTTCCCCTATTTATATTCTTTGTGAGGTAACCTCAAATTTTTTCTCTCCACTTCCACCATCTTCTTTTCCCCTCTCATCTTTGTCTTTCCTTCCTTCTCGTTTTTTTTCTTTTTACTTTACCCTCACTCTTTGTCTCTCGTCCTCTCTTTCATTTTCCCTGTTACTATTGCTGCTCCCTTTCTTTCCTCTTCTTTGCCCTCTCCCCTCTCCCTCTCAACATAATTCATTTCTATTTCAGGTGTTGGTTACTGCTCATGCTTCTCCGTATCATAAATTTGTCCTTGTCGGAGAGTTAGGTTTAGTCCAGTCTTACAGTCCAGAACTGGCTGATGGTGATATGCAGACTATAGTCTTTGTAAGTATAGTTTTACTAATCACTTATAATTCATCTCTATAGAATTTCAAGCCAGCATTTGAAAGCTATGATGTTTTGTATATGAATATGTCTATCTAAACAATGTGATCAAAGATAGAATGAAGGGTATATACATATTTCGGGAGTTCTTGTTCCTCCATCAGTGCCACATGCAATCTATTAACCATCTACAATCACATTGCTTAAATAAGTCACTAAGTTTAGTGGTGTAACACTATTGAATAGAACTAAACACATTCTTGTAGGGCACAGTATTGCCTTATAAAGCCTTTAATATAATTGGTTGTATACTACAATTGCAAAACAAAATATGATGTCTCTGCCAGCAATTAAGTTTCATTATTGTCATTGTTGTTGACATCATCATCATAACATCAATTTTTTAAATGAGGGCTTCCTTACAATATATTGTTGATTGTTGTCTACTAACTTTGCATCTTCCAACACTTATAAAAGATCCCTTACTTGAAAAACATAAACATATAAGGGTTAGTGACAGGAAGAGCATCCACCTGTAAAACAATTCCTCAATGTGTATTCATCTAACTCATACTATCATGGAAAAACATGTGAAAACAAATGGATAAATGTTTGTATAGTTTTTTTTTTTTATTTAATGATGAAGAGGAACATGTATTTTATTCAATCAATCCCTTCTAATACAGACTATCAGAAATAATTAACCAAATATCCAAGTACTAATCACCTGTAGATTTTCCATAGGTGGCCATGGATTTGTTAAATAATTTTAAAAGATAGATTCAGCGATGCTTAAATATTCCAGTTCTTTGATTTATATGGTTTCTTATTTTAATTCTCCATTTTCTAGCTGGAACCTGGACAGTCCAAAGACATTTACATGCCTATTATTCCAATTATTCAAAATGGCTGCTTTGACGTGGAAATCAGTGCCTCGTGTTTCATGGAGAGGGACTACGTCATACATAGAGTTTGTGTGAAAGTAAGTCCGTTGTTGTTGTCTCTCTTTCATTGCAAACTAATCTCTCTCAATCTTGTGTCGTTTAAACTAAATTAATCCATACAGGTCTGATTTTAATTACGCTCTACAGCAATGTTGCAGTCCTAATAGACTATAACCACACACAAGCATTTATATGTGATCCAAAATTGTACAAAAAATAAGACAGGGTGCATTAGTTTGACACTGGGGAAAAAAGGGAGAAATCTTTGATGTTTCAAGCCCTGAGGACATGCGTAGGCTTGAAAGAAATGAAGCTGGCATGATCCACTGGATGAGTAATGTCAGTGTGCACACACGACAAAGTGTAAGCGCCCTGAGAGAAATGTTGGACATACGAAGCATCAGATGTGGTGTGCAAGAGAGACGACTGCGCTGGTATGGTCATGTGTTGTGAATGGATGAGGAGAGATGTGTGAAGAAGTGTCACTCCCAAACAGTGGAAGGAATCCAGGGTAGAGGTAGCCCCAGGAAGACTTGGGATGAGGTGATGAAGCATGACATTCGAACATTGGGCCTCACAGAGGCAATGACAAATGACCGAGACCTGTGGAGGTATGCTGTGACTGAGAAGACCCGGCAAATAAAGTGAGTCCACAGCTGTAACGTACACCAGTGTCGCATAACCAGCCAACTCAAAAATACGTTGGATCGTAGGGTGACCTGCTGTGCTTGAAGCGACCTATTGAGTCAGGTACATCAAAATCAAATGGAAATTGTAATTGTGATCCCTGTGCCAGTAGCACGTAAAAAGCACCATCTGAACATGGCCGATGCCAGCACCGCCTTGACTGGCTTCTGTGCCGGTAGTACGTAAAAAGCACCAACTAATCATGGTCGGTGCCAGCCTCCTCTGGCTCCTGTGCCAGTGGCACATAAAAAGCACCCATTATACTCTCGGAGTGGTTGGTGTTAGGAAGGGCATCCAGCTGTAGAAACTCTGCCAGATCAGACTGGAGCCTGGTGCAGCCTCCTCGCTTCCCAGACCTCAGTGGAACCGTCCAACCCATGCCAGCATGGAAAGTGGACATTAAACGATGATAATGATGATGGCATATACACCTGTGTGTATGTTTGTGCATATTTTTATGTGTTTGTGTTAGTTGCTGCACCTTTTCTCTTCTGTTCCATCATGATGCCCGTGTAATGAGTTTTAATATCAGATATGTTTAAGTTCAGTTTCTCTTATTGTCACGCTTTACTTCTAACCACACACACGTGATTTACAGACAATATTCAAAGAATACCATTCATCTGATTGTCAAAGACTCACTGTTCAATTTGTCTCACTCATATACACACTGTCTCCTCACTCTGCTTATTCTACCCCTATTACCATGGCTTCTGCTCTTTTCAAGCAGCTAAGTGTACATACTCCATTGTCTCATCAGCCCTTACCGTGTCACGTCAATCAGATCAAATCCTTTCTTACCAGAATCTCATCCTTTTGTCATTCACCTGCATCCCGTTCCTCATATTTTTTCCTGCAGGCATTGATTCACAGATGTTGAAGTTAAACATCAAATGTTTTATTTCGTTTTTGGATTTGGTTTGCAAGATTCTTTATGTGAGTTCATGTGTTGAAGCATATACTGTTGTGTCTGGGGAGAGTCATTTTCTTTTGGTGCCTTATTATTTAACACACTCACCAGTAAAACTATTGAAAAGGTTGCAAGACGGAATGAAAATTTTAGAAAAATGAAAAAAGAAATGTGGAAATTTTACCGGTGTGTTAAATTATAAGGCACCAAAAGAGAATGACTCTCCCCAGACACAACAGAATCAAATGTTTTGATTTACCCAATCTCAGAAAAATGATGGTTTTTGTCCTTTCCAAAAGAATAAATCTTTAAAAAAAATAACAAGTGACAAAACCCACACAAATACTTCTCTGAGTTCTTACTTGTTGCTAAATTTCTGTTGCAGTCTGATGGCATTCTCAATTATTACCACATTCCCTATTTGGTGGACTTGATCACTCAGGCGTCGGTCATTGTACCAAACTTTGATATTCCAATTAATGCCCAATTTATTCAACCAGAACAAAGAGAACATGACTACGTTCCAGGTTCTGGTAAAGCTGCTAGTTACATCTTTGGTAAGTCAGGATTTTTATTTATTATTTCTTGCAATTCTTACTACCATATTTCTAAACATTCCATATTATTTATAAATGTGGTGGTCATGAATAGAAGTTATTTTCCCCTCAAGAAAAAAAAAACCCCTGAAAAATACATTTTAAAATTGTAAATATATTGGTCGTAAGAGACCTAAAAGGATTAAAAGGTGAGAAGAAGGAATGGTATTCTTTAATTTCTGTTTTTTTACTGCAAATTTAAAGTTCCTGATGTCCGTACTATAAATTTTTCTCATTCTGTGCCTGACTCTCTCTTCCTTCATACACACACACTTACATGTGCAAGCTTGGCTGTGTGGTAAGAAGCTTTGCCTCCCAACAACATGGTACCAGGTTCAGTCCTACTGTGTGGCACCTTGGGCAAGTGTCTACTATCGCCTCAGTCAACCAAAACCTTGTGAATGGAATTGGTAGAGGCATATCATTTATATACTGGGTCATCCCATAAATAATGCACTTTTTCACTTGCATGAAGTAAAAGTCGGAGGGGCACAGGATAAACTACCTACATCAACTTGCTATGTCTTATTCTTAGTGCAAGTTTTGAAGAGTGCAGTTTGATTTTAGCAGTTATATTCTTAAAGCTATAATGGAAGAGACAAAGGAGCATATTTGGCATATTTTGCTTTGAGTTCAATAAGCGCAACAATGAAAAAGGAAAGTGAGGAATATTAATGCAGTATATGGGGATTGGACAATAAGTGTAAGCCAGTGGTTCCAGAAATTCTGAACCAGAAAATACAGCCTTGAAGATGAGTTGCTTTCTGGAAGATCTGTAGAACTCAGTGAAGACATACTGCAAACCCTGGCGGAACAAAATGCCATCGTAACTGTTGAACTAATAGAGATGTGTGGATTTGGTCATTCAACCATTCATCGACGCTTGGGTGCCATCAGAAAAATCAGAAAATAGGGTCAGTGGGTTCCTCACAAACTTTCTGATTCTAATCGCACACAGAGAATGAATGTGTGCTCTTCTTTGCTGTCGCATCTCACAAATGAACCTTTATTGGAGCGAATAGTGGCTGGTGATGAGAAATGGGTTCTCTATAAAAATACCAAGCGCCGAAGACAGTGGGTAGGGAAAGGAGAAACACTGGTACCCCTGGCTAAAGAAGGTCTTCACCCATGTAAGGTGTGATCTGTTTGGTGGTATATGAAAGGTTTAGTCCACTTTTAAACCCAAACCAAATGATGACAAAGGAGATCTACTATGAGCAGCTTGAGTGGCTTAAGTCAGCTCTAGAAGAAAAACAATCATCTTTGGTTTCAAGATGAAAGGTGTTCTTCCATCAAGACAATGCTCAGCCACATACAGCTTTCGGTTCTTAACGTTTTCAAGCATGTCTTATTACATATAGTGGAAGTTGTTTTCAGTAAAATTGTTGTTGACTATTTATGGTTTAGTTTCGGACTCAGAAATCTCATGAAATATTCTTCTTTTGTCTTCCAGAGAAGGTCGTTCTCTTCATTTATTTTATGAAGAGGGAAAATGGTAAATTTTCTTTGTTGACCTTCTCCGGACGGCAAAAGAAGAATATTCCATAAGATTTCTGAGTCTGAAACTAAACCAGAAATAGTCAACAACAATTTTACTGAAAACAACTTTCACTACATGAAATAACACGTGCTTGAAAGAGTTAAATACTGAAAGTGCTTGCACATCCATAAAAGCAAAGCCTACACACATTTTGTGAAATCTCTTCCCAAACTTTGTGCCTTTCAACTTTCTAAAAAGGTTCTTTTCTCAATCTTAACTCTTTGAGAAAAAAATCTTCTCTCCAAATATAACTCTATCAGGGAATTCCCAAAACACTCCGAATATATAGTCATTTCAAATAAATGGATTAAAAAAATGAAAAAAAAGAAAAACAAATGTGAGGATGTGCACAAGAATTTGTATTAGCTTGATGTTCGGTGAAAGGAGAAAGTTTAACGTTTTGAGTGCAGCTCTTTGTCGGAAAGGAGAAAGGGAAAAGTTCAAAGGACTTGCATACATATACACACACAGAGGAAGGTGTGATGACAGGAAGGGCATCCAGCCATAGACAATCTGCTTCAATAGATTCCCTCCAAACCATGAAGGCATGGAAAAGTGGCTATTAAAATGATAATCACCCTCAACCATCATTACTCCTGCCAACACACCTCCTACCACAACTTCCACCACCCTCATTTTATTTTTCTTTTGTTTCCTCATCAGGTGATGTTGTTACTCCTGGATTCTTTGAAGAATACCTGAATGCGGAAAACTTACTTTATCGACCTTATGGTGTAGCCGAGAATATTGCCTTCAACTTTGCATATAATGTCCTGACATTGAAATTCAAAAAAGCCAGCAAGCAACTGAGTGATGAAACTTTAAGAACTTCTTTGAAATACCTGAATATTGGTAAGTACCATTGTTCCATAATAAACCAAAAAAAAAAAAGTCATGCACTTTGTCCGTTACAACAACGAGTGTCCCAGTTGATCTGATCAATGGAACAGCCTGCTTGGCAACCCTTGACGTAGTTCTTAGGGAGATTCAGAGTGACACAAAATGTGACAAGGCTGGCCCCTTTGTAATGACAGGTACAACTCATTTTTGCCAGCTGAGTGGATTGGAGCAATGTGAAGTGTCTTGCTCAAGGACACAACAGCCTCATGGTTGTGATCCGAAGCCGGAACCACTAAGCCACGGACTTTCACTGATCATAATATATTACTCAATAGTCATTGGTATGTGGCCTAGTGGTCAGGGCATTAACTTCATAATCATAACATCATGGGTTCAATTCCTAGAGTGGGTATTGCGTTGTGACTTTGTGTTTGTCATTTCATAATGCTCCAGTCTATTCAGCTGTAAATGTGTACCAGCTGATTGCTGGTGAAACACTTTCTCTCTCTCCCGCCTTTCCTCTCTCACTCTCTTTTTCTCTCCCTCCTCCTCTCTCTTTATCCTCCTCCTTTCTCTCTCATGCTCTTCAATGTTGCACAAGGTGAAAGGTGCTGAGAGGGTGTCCCCTCTCTGTTCACAACTCCACAGGCACCTAAAAGCAATAGTGACAGCATGGTACACATTACACTTGCTTGTAAGTGACAGCAATGGCCTCAACCATTAATCTTCTTGAATCCTTTGTTTCAATAATGCTGCATTATCTCCGTGTGCACATTAAGGTTTTTGGTGTTGGAAGATCAGCAGAGCAAGGATTTGCAAATTGCTGATGGAAGCAGAGAATACTTCATCATGGATATGGTAGAGAGAGATATGCAAGACAAACCAAAGAATGAATCTTCATCAAAATAGTTGCTGTTTGATTGGAATGGTCACAGTTGGATTTGATTTGGTGTAATGGCTGCATGGATAAGAGGACGAAAGAAAACAAATGTGTTATGTGGCCAGACGTATTTGTAGCATGTTCTGTCTTTCCTTGCTGTCTTCCATGCAGCCCCCAACACCCAATCAAAAGGTACCAAAATTGTAGTACCGCTTCCTCTCTAACCCATTCCTACTTTCCTTTCTTCCAAACTGAAGGGGTGTAAAGGAAATGACCTCTGACCATATCTCTAACCCTGTCCACTATTCACTGCATTCAACCCGTCTCCCATCTCTCTGTCTGTCTCTCTTCTTTCACACTCCCACAAACTTGCCTACTCAATGCTTTTAGACCCTCAGTTTTGCTTGAGAAGACCTAAGTGTCATAACAATCCTCAGGACCCAAAAGCATTAGGTTTGTGTCAATATACTCCTGCTCTCAATCTACCCCTGTCAAGCTGTTCTATCTTCTATCATTTCTCTAACCATACCACTATTCAGTTGCTGTAATTTTATGAAGACAAAATGACGTGTGAGAGAGAGAGAGAGAGAGAGAGAGTTTATGTCTCCTTGTTTTGACATCATGTGATTGTAATAGTTGTAAACAAATGTCACCATTATACAAGTGATATCATTTGATTCCAGTCTTCCATGAAATATGTGACTGGTCATGAGGAAATATTGCCCTGCTTTAAAAACAAACAAAGGATTGGTAATTGGAAGGGGACCTGGGTGCAGAAAATCTGCCTCAACAAATTCCATGGGACCCATACAGGCATGGAAAAGAGGACGTTAATACAATGACGACCACACACACACAATGAGTGCAGTTTTGGTCTTCCAAATTGCACCCTCTAAGTATTGCTCAGTCTGAGACTATGTGAGATTAAACTTGGAACCATTTCATTGCAAACCACAGATCCATGACTCAAGTCTAATCAAAATAAAATCTTTATTACCGATTCCATAATTCTACATTTGGTTTCCCTACAGCCTTGCAAAGAATCCTGAGTTACATGAATGAAGATGGCTCTTTCAGTATGTCTCGTGATCGTCAAAAGAAAAGTGTTTGGTAAGTTTGTTCCTTAACAGCTGTTTCAGAGCAAATATTTATGTCCAATAGGAAGTAGAATGTTAATTGACTATATTGTTCAAATGAGATTTGTATTTCTGCCGTTGAACTTCTGGTGTATAGTCACTACACATTTGTAAAGGGATTGGTGAGTGGACAGACAATTGGGGTGGTGGTGTGTGGACAAAACTATGGTTTGTTAAGGACAAGACAACCATTTCTCATGTTGGTGTCACAACAAAAAGCACCGAGTTCCTTCTGTAAAGTGATTGGTCTTAAGAAGAGCATCCAGTTGTAGAGACAGTCAAATGACATGAGCACCTTCAGAGTGAGAATTGTTGTCATCCAGTTCATCTCGAAGAACAGTAACTCTTTTAGAGCTGATTCTGACTGTGATGATCTGACACCAGCATGGAAAACGGATAGACAACAGTGGCAGTTGTGATGTAGCAGTAGTCATCTTCTTGAAAACTAATTCACTCGCTGAATATACAATTCCAGTTGCTTATTTAACAGGTGAATTTAACCTAATTTTCCCTTGTTCCATTTTGTAATTTTTATGAAGTTGTGCCAAGGTTCCTGGTGAGTTTTGAGCCATGGTTCTCAGATTTTCTCAGACAATATGTCACTGAAAATGTCATTAACACCTCCATGAATATGGCTTGACCAATTAGCACTGGCTGACTTGTGGCTGATGCATTGAACTTCAAAGGAAGAGTATCAGTTTTACTACCAAATAGCTTGGTCGAAGGTTCTTGAATATCCAGCTTACAATTATAAAAGACAGCAAATTTAACTTCAGATTAGATCCACCCAGTATTCCACATGAACTTCTGTCTCTCTTTTCTGTTTTTACTTAACATTCTTGTCTTGTATTTGACAAAAGGTTCCAATCTTGAATTGTAGTTCTGAATAACGCCCCTTGATTCTATGCAGTAGATGGAACTCTTTCTACTTCTTTCATCTTCAGTGACTGTGTACAACTTTCATTGTACATGAGTCCTAACTCTGTTGTTTTATGTATTTTGTTCCATTGACTTAATTCTATTGCTTCTATTTCTAGCAATAAAGTGATGATACCAGGTGGTGCTATTTAGACATGGCCTACGCCTATACTAGCCAGAACCAATCTAAGTTATAAAATGGTCTCTTGGTGATTTGATTTTATAGGAAATTAGCAATAAATATAGCTTCACATTGGTTGTGTGAAAGTGGAAATAGAACAAGTCCTTGCTTAGAAGATTCTTCATTATGGTGATGGCCACATTGACAACAGAATATTTCTTAACCCCTTGCTATTTAACCCTTTTGTTACCAACCTGGCTGACACTGCCTATGGTTCTGAATACATCTTGTTTTCATAAGTTTTGAATTAAAATCTTCCACCAAACCTTAGTCACAATTTATGTTCCTAACACTAGCTTAATGATAACTAAGTTATTTTACTAAATTCTTTGTTATATTTAAAATTAATTGAAAGAAATACAGAGCATCTCAACAGAAATACAGTAATGAAAGGGTTAAATCAGCCAAAATATTCCATCTGCCTTATGTTCAAACTGACCAGATCCAGCCTTTTATACCTATCCTACAATGTCGTTCTGAAAATAATCACATCATTGAAATCTTGAAGCTATGAGATTATGCGCGATTGATTTAAAGCCATAAATAAGGATTGTATTGGAATGACCCGAATGTGAAAGGGTTAAAGCAGTGACCAAGATGGCTTTAATGTAGCTTTTATTTGTTTCAATCATTTGACTGTGGCCATGCTGGAGCACCACCTTTAGTCGAACAAATCAACCCCAGAACTTACTCTTTGTAAGCCTAGTACTTATTCTATCGGTCTCTTTTGCCAAACTGGTAAGTTATGGGGATGTAAACACAGCAACATCAGTTGTCAAGTAATGGTGGGGGAACAAACAGACACACAAACACACACACACACACACACACACATATATATATATATATATATATATATATATATACGATGGACTTCTTTCAGTTTCTGTCTACCAAATCCACTCACAAGGCTTTGGTCGACCTGAGGCTACAGAAGACACTTGCCCAAGGTGCCATACAGTGGGACTGAACCCAGAACCATTTGGTTGGAAAGCAAATTACTTACCACGCAGCCACTCCTGTGCCTATCATTTTATTTCTTTCAACATAACTCATGTCACCACTAAATTAAAAGTCCTTCGTTATTTCAGGCTAACTGCATTTATTGTGAAAACACTTTATGCTGCTCGTGAAGGAGAATGGGAGAATGATTTCTTTGTTCCATTGGAGCTTATTAAGACTATGGTTTCATGGCTTTGCGCTCAGCAGAATGACACTGGCGTTTTTGATACCGAATACTATGTCTACGATCGTAAAATGGTAAGAAAACTTTGGAAGTTTATATTTTTAATTCTATAAATAAGTCTCCTCACTTGGGACATGCAAGAAGCAGGGATTCCAGAAGGTGGACATTCTGGGGGAAAAGAACTGGGTGGGTAAAACTGAGTTGATGCAAGGCCTTGGAAGGATATGCTGGGTAAAATATGGGGGAAAAGCAGAGGAGGTGGGGATGACTGGATCAAGAGTGCCTCAATGGTGATGGCACAAGTCCACTTTGGTTACAGGAGTGGACGACACTAGTATCTATAGGAAAGGCTGTATGAGTGGACAGCATGTCTCTGTGACGAGCTTTGTGTCTATAATAGAAATGGTTATTATTAAGTCTCAGTTGAATATTTGACCAGTGCTTTCTTTCATCTCCCTTTCTCATTATCACACCCTACTTGGTCTTCAATTCTTTGCTATGAAAAATCATCATCGTTTAATGTCCATTTTCCTTGGGTTGGATAGTTTGACTGGGGACTGGCAAGCCAGAAGCCCCCCCCCCCCCCGGCTCCAATCTGATCCGGCAGTGTTTCTACAGCTGGATGCCCTTCCTAATGCCAACCAAGTGTGTAGTGTGTGCTTTTTACGTGCCACTGGCATTGGCCACATTCGGCTTTTTACGTGCCACCAGCATAGGAGCCAGTTGGGGCAGGTGGGCTGGGATAAGTCAGGGCGGGGGAGCTAGCAAAACGATTAACCTGACTTAAAAGGTATTAAAAGTATTTATTTCAGTGCTGTTGCAGGAATTAAATACTAAACCATCCTTGGTACCCCTCAACCAGGACCTATATGGCCCCTGAGGGTCCATATAAGATTTTTAAGAGTTCACACAACAAAATGGTAAATTGTGGATCCACAGTAGAATTTTAAGGGCTCCTGAAAAAATGTTGCTTTATATGAATTGCAAGAAACAGCTGGGTTCCGTTCTCTAACATTCTACATAGTTCAACCTACTCAAGGGAATGTGTGAGAAACGAAATAGGAATTTCAAAAGAAGTTTCTATAAAACTAGTTTATAAACATTGAATGGTTATTGGGGTCCACCAAAATATAATAATAATCACAGGGGTCCATAGATAAAAAAAATGGTTGAGAATCCCTGCTTTAGATGTATATATTGGTATATGTGGAACTAGTTTATTATAAACATTGAATGTCTATGGGGTGGTTCCACCAGAATAAAATAGTAACCAAAAAGATCCATGGATAAAAAATAGTTGAGGACCATTGATTTAACTTAAAAACCGGGTTCTGTAATACATCTTGTCACATGTTGAGAGAGAGAGAGAGAGTTGGGGGACTAAAATCATGGAAAGAACTTGTGTCTTTTGAAAAATGTCTTAAATCAACTTATATTCTCATTTCTTCTAGTCTTCAAGAACATCATGGCAAAATAGCATACTCCAAATGGATCCTATGGCTCTCACAGCCTATGTCTATATCGCTCTACACAGTGTCAGCAAAGGCACAAATGTGAGTAGATGTTACCTACCTACGTATATATCTATCTATCTATCTATCTACTTACCTACCTATACATCTGTCTGCTTGCCTCTCCGTTTGTCTATCTACATATATATGTCTGTCTCTGCGTCCAAACATCTGTCTATCTACCTATATATGTCTTAATGATTTGTGTATATCTGACATCTCAAAAGAAAATGTAGGAAAAATCAGTGCTGGCTATAAGTTCTATAGAAACTCTGTAGAAATAACCTTAAAAATAATGTCTGCCTATACATCTCTCTGCCCGTCTGCATATACATCTCTTTGCCTGCCTGCCTATACATTTGTCTATACATCTCTGCCAGCCTGCCTATACGTCTTTCTGCCTGTCTGCCTATGCATCTCTCTGCCTATATACCTGTTTTCCTATACATCTCTGCCTGCTTACCCATATGCCTGTTACACATCTCTCTGCCTGTCTGCCTTATACATCTCCCTGTCTTATACATCTCCCTGCCTTATACATCTCTATGCCTCTAACCTATACATTCCTGCCTTATACATTCCTGCCTTATACATCTGCATTATACATCTGTTTGCCTTATACATCTCTATGCCTGAGACAGACAGAGGTATACTTATGTATCTATATATCTCTCTACCTATATATTTGTCTGCCTGCCTCTTCATCTATCTGTTTATTTATCTACCTACCTAATAAGTAGGTAGGTAGATAGACAGATTCTCTCAACTGTTGACATTGTATTTCTTTGTAAATTGTGAGTTTTGTTTTTAGTTTCGTCTTCCAATGTTTTTTTTTTTTGTTATTTCCACTCCTACCCAACACTTACTGTTTCCTTCTTTCTCTTTTATTAACAGGATGCCGGTCCCTGTGCTGTGACTGCTCGTAATACAGCTGCTCAATACCTCTCACAGCACTCTCACACAATAAAAGACGAAGACATTTTCACATTAGCCATTACCACTTACGCTTTGTCCTTATCTAATCAGAAAAGTGCAGCGATTTATGACAGACTCTGGAAACTGCATAAAGGCGGTACATTTCAAAGGGTTTTATTCAACATTTGTAAACTATTTCATTCTGGAAAGTTCCACTAAATGTAATCTTGTTGTCTGCATTTCTTTTCTTTTCTGATGGTGATAAGTGCAGGCATGACTGTTGAGGTTAAGAAATTAGCTTCTCAGCCACATAGTTTTCAGGTTCAATCTTGCCACACTATACCTTGGGCAAGTGTCTTCTACTGTAACCCCACCAAGCCAACCAAAACATTGTCAGTGGAACTGGTAGATGGAAATTGAAAGAAGCCTATTTGTGTGTGTGTCCCCTTCTCTTGACGTGTTAGTTGTAAAGTGGGGTTGCTATCATCCAGGTAGTGTTCTTCATTTTCAAACATTCCCAAGACACACACAATTCTTTAAATTTCTAAACTCCAAATAATATCTTATCAGAATCTGTGCACACCTGTCTACCTAAAAACCAGGCAGAATCCCTACTGATTCTAGCTTTCGAGTAAGACAACTTCAGGAGATGCATTTAACCCAAAATAAGCTGCTGTACTTTGTACTTGTTGGCATGGAGAAAGCCTTTGACAGAGTCCCTTGCGCCCTCATTTTGTGGTTGCTGCAAAAGGTAGGGCGGTGAAAGGATAAAAACACCATTCAAGCATGATCATTTCCTGTGCCACTTGACTGGCTCCCATGCCAGTGGCACGTAAAAAGCACCATTCAAGCATGGTCGATGCCAGTACTTCCTGACTGGCCCTTGTGCCGGCGGCATGTAAAAAGCACCCACTACACTCTCAGAGTGGTTGGTGTTAAGAAGGGCATCCAGCTGTAGAAACTTTGCCAGGTCAGATTGGAGCCTGGTGCAGCCTTCTGGCTTATCAGCCCTCACTCAAACTTTCAAACCCATGCCAGCATGGAAAGCAGACGTTAAACAACGATGATGATGATGAATGACATACTAATTTAAATAAACCAAAAAGACTGTCTCAGCTTTGCTGTATTTATTTTATTTCTTTTTATTTTATTTTATTTTTTTTAAGATGAGGAAAAATATTTCTCTGAACCTGATCGTCCAATCCCAGCAAATCCATCGAAGACAATTGACAGCATTCGTTACTTGGAACCTCGTGTTGAGCAAATCAATGATGCATTCAGTGTCCAGACAACGGCTTATGCTCTGTTGGCACATATTAAACTTAACCGAAATAAAGAAAACCGTGATTCCTTAATGAAATGGCTGAACTCAATGAGAAACACTGTTGGCGGGATGTCCTCGACCCAGGTAAGGCTGTTTCTTTCTGTATGTTGCTGTATCATGAGCAAAATGGTTGGAATTTAGTCAGAGAACAGTAAACGCTATTCATAGGATTGGTAGAGAGGAAGATGTGAAGGGTGGAAAATAGGAATAAAAAAAATCTGATGAATGACCCTCGGTTCGAAAGTGGTGACTAAATAAGCTACAACACTTAGCAACAAGGTTCTCTCCAGATCACACCTGTAGAATAAACCATCTCTCCTTCTCTCTACCTACCAAACTATCTTTCTTTCCACCTACTCTCACTTCACCTATCTTTTTGTTAATCTACACACACACACAGGTCTATCTGTCTGTCTATCCATCTACCTATCTTTAAAACCTTATATATCCCCCTAACCCACTGGTTCCCAAAGTGGGCCATACTGCTCCCTTGCAGGTGGTAGAAATATTCGGGGTGGGTGGGGGACGTTGATGAAAAGTGGAATGATAATGGGTATCCAAAATGGGTTGAGAGATGTGTAAAAAATATATATGTATATATTAATACTTTAATTAGGTTTAAGTTTTATTTGTGAAATAAAATTGTTTTGAATTTGCTGCAGAAAGTGTCCATATTTGTGGTGGGAAGGGTGAGGGTGGCACTAGGAATATAGCCTGGGTGCCAAGGGGGCAGCAGCCTGAAAGAGTTTGGGAACCCCTGCCCTAACCTATTACTGAAAATTAAACCTCGCCCTTCTACTCTTCTACCTTTAGTATATTCTATATTATTAACTTTATTTTCTTTCATTTCATTCTATATTATTGACTTTATTTTCTCTAATTAATCCTGTCTCTCTAATTAATCCTGTCTCTCCAATTAATCCTGACTCTCTAATTAACCTTGAGTCCTTAATTAACCTCGACTCCCTAATTAACCTCATCTCCCGAATTAACCTCGACTCTCTCATTAACCTCGTCTCCTTAGTTAACCTCGACTCTAATTAACCGCATCTCTCTCTCTCATTAACCTTGTCTGTCTCTCTAATTAACTAATAAAACATGAAATTCGTCCAAAGGTAGATACCTGTAATAGCCTTAGCCTGACTAATCCCTGTGCCTCTTTGGTTCCTCTCTCTCTTTGCAGGACACCATCACTGCCTTGGAAGCTCTCTATCAATACACCCAAGTGGATCCCAATCGAAATGTCTTCAACATGGAACTCGATGTCTGGTCGGTGGCCAATAATAACTCGAAGAAGCTGGTTTATATGACCCAAAACAACTATACACACATGAGTATTGTTAAGGTGCTGGGTTTTTTGTTGTTGTTTTTGTTTTGTTTTTTGTTTTTTTTTAAATACTTTTAATCTTCATATGACCTTAATTGTCAGGATGACTCTCCCTGAGAACTACATTAAGGGTATGCGTGTCTGTGAAGTACTCGGCCACATGCACATTAATTTCACAAACGGGCTGAAACCCTCATCATTGTAACCAAGAGTGTTAGCTTTGTGTGTGTGTGTGTAAGATGCAGTATGTGCTAGTGTGTTACACTAGTGTGTGTGTGTAATAGATGTAGCATGTTGGTGTGTGTCTCTGCATCTAAGAAAGACTTATTATTTCTCTCTCTCTCATTCAGGTTGGACCTCATGTTTACAGTTATGTCAGAGCTCAAATTCTGGGAACAGGACGAGCAATGTTTCAGGTAAAACCATTTCCTCACCTTCTCTCCCCCTCCTCCATATCAATCTTTTCTCTTTTTCAGCCTCTCTTCCTTTTTCTCTTCTCTGTCTATCTCTCTCTCTCTCTATGTATATGTGTGTATATACACACACACACACACTGTATTTGATGGCCTATAGGCAATTGTTCACCAATTGATGGCCAGACACGTTTTGTAAACATATATACCATTCTGAGCGAGTTTTGAGCCTACATTGAGTGCATTGGACACAGGGCGATTTTTAAAGCCATTTTGGGGTAAAAAAGATGCGTCTTATAGGCCATAAAATATGGTGTATATATATATATAGTGGTTGGTGTTAGGAAAGACATCCAGCTGAAACTTTGTCAGATCGGATTGGAACCAGGTACAGCCTTCTGGTTTGCCAGCCCCTAGTCAAACCGTCCAACCCATGCCAGGATGGAAAGCGGATGTTAAACGACGACGATGATGGACGATGGATATATATGGAGCAAATAATTAACGAGAAAATATTTGCGAAGATATCATTGACTCTATTATTATCTAGTGTAACAATTTAAAAGTGATAACAGAATCAACAATATAGATTAATTGCAGGCCCCCAAAAAGCATTAAATAGATGAAGGATTAAAATTGATCAAAGGACATACTAAACTAAGTATGTCTACCTGCTGGAAATAACAGTCAAAACTCTTATTTTAATCGCCAAAATACAATGATAATAACTCAAGTTATCAATGGTTGATTTCTATAGTTATCAGTGTATTTTAGTGATTAAAATAAGAGTTTTGACTGTTATTTCCAGCAGGTAGACATACTTAGTATGTCCTTTGATCAATTTTTATATATATATCTATCTTTCTCTCTTTCTATCTCTTTCTATCTTTCTCTATCTATCTATCTCAATTGTTTGATCTATCTATCTCTGTTTCTCCCTCTCTTTTTTCTCTTTTTAAATATCAGTTCTGTGAAAATGAGAAAAATATTCAAATGAAATATTACTTTCTTTCTTTCTTTCTTTTTTGCCAATGTGGATGGTGTGAAATGATGTTAGACATAAACCCCAATTTGAGGGAGTAAATAGCAACTAGGAACTTTAATGGAAGACACAATGGGACTTGAATTGATCTTGGGGTAGAAGTTGGACTCTGGACTTTTGTAGTGTGATCTTGAAACGGGAATGGTATAGTTGCAGGCATGGTTGTGTGGGAACAAGTTAGCTTCTTATACACACAGTTCTGAGTTCAGTCCTACTACATGGCAGTTTGAGCAAGTGTCTTCTACTATATCCTTGTGAGTGGATTTGGTAGTCAGAAACTGGAAGAAGCCCATTGTGTGTGTGTGTGTTTTTTTCAGTCATTGCCGACTGAACCCATCCATTGGCAGACATAAACAAAAAAAACTGGTATTTTACACAAATTCTAATGATGATCTCTTTAAATAGCTGACCAGTACGGTTAACGTAGAATACAAACATCAGCTAAAGCAGAGCTCAGAGAGCGACATATTTGAAATAAAGATTGCCCAGCTAAAGTTCACTGGTCGAAATGATTCCATTATGGACATGAGGATCTGCGTAAGGTCAGTTATGTTTACCATTTATTTTTCAATGGTTCCCTAACTTCCCAGTTTACCATTTCTTACTCTTTGTTATATTAATCCTTTCATCCATTCTCTATCTCTAATCATGTTCTCCACTCACTTCATCAAGCCATGTGAGGATGGTGTGTGTGCCATTGCTGCATTCTCCACTTGTCAGTATATTCCTCCTGGGTCCTTCCAGGCAACCCGTCAAGCAGAGTCCCTGTCAATCTCCATCACCATGAGATACCTCCGCATCTATTGTCGCCATGTAGCTAGCATAAGGTCAATTCATATGAGCTTTCAACCCAGCTGGATCCTCAGTGAAGAGAGAACACGGTAAGCAGAGTTTAAGTTGGAACATCAAGCCACAAGGCCAAACAATCTGAACTGGAACCCCCAAATTCTACAAGTAACAGGACACATCTCAGTTTCTAAAACTAGGATTACAGACCGAGATTTTACTGATGGTATATCCAATTTTTGCTGAGTCTCTGGATGTTTTAAGAGGCCTTTTCCTTTCACTGAGGAAACAGAACCTTTAGGCTTTAGAGTCTCCTGGATCAAGACAAAAAGATCCAGTCTTTTGTTGGCTTCTTGAAGGATTCCGCTTCATCAGTCTCTGTTGTGGGTAACAATGTTGAAGTTGTTAACCATTTTGCTTATCTCTGCCATGAGATTTTTAGTGGCATTATGTATGAGCCTGAAGTCCTAAAAATGACTTGGACTAACTGGGACAGTTGTAAGCTCAATGGACACCTTGCCACTACTGTGTTTTATCTCTTTCTAGTTTGTGTATGTTACTTTGAGTCTAAGTGGCCACCATGCATCTTGCTTGCCTTTCTGCCATCTCTCTCAGGCACTGTCACCCAACAATGTGATGAAGTGTGGAGTAGCCATGAATTTTCTCCACAACACCAAACCCGTTCCAATTCCTTCTATTATACTTTGTCTTGATATCCAACATAAAGGTACCACCCTCTCTTATTCTCCTTCTCAATTTAACCCTTCAGCATTCAAACCAGCCATATCCAGCACAAATATTCCGTTTTTTTGTGTCCACTGGCCAGGTCCAGCTTTTCACACCTGCCCTACATTGTCAGTCTAAAAATAGACAATCATCTTGAAATTTCAAAGCTTTGACATATTGCATTATTAATTGAAAAGGATGGGAATCATAAAAAAAGCCTTACATTTGACAGGGTAATCTGCGAAAGGGTTTAGGGGTTCTTTAGTTTTGTGGGTATACAAGGTAACCTCACTAGTGCTGGCGCCATGTAGGATGTGGATCCTGCATGAAGTAGGGAAGTTAAATGAACGATGAATCTTTGGTACACTTCATTATACAACTAATGTCTGGGAATGTTGCTATCTTCCAGGCAAAGAAATGCCCATCATCATCATCATTTAACATTTGTTTTCCATGTTGGCATAGATTTAATGGTTTGACAGGAGCTGGAGGGCTGCACCAGGCTCCAGTTATCTGTTTTGACTTGGTTTCTATGGCTGGATGCTCCTCCTATTGCCAACCACTTCAGTGCTTTATTTGTGGCACCAACAATATCACCAAGTGCCTTGCAAGACAAAAATACCCCAACTGGGAATGAGGGGAGTAATATTGAGGAGCTGTGACTTTGTGCCAGATGAGAGATTTAAGGTATAATGGGGACAGGTATTAGTGTCTTGCTCTAGATATATGAAGACATACATTTTATGAATCCATTCCTAAGTGGAACAATGAAAATATGCAAGACTTTTCTAAAATGCAGCATATATTACTTAGCTGTTGTTATCTGACTTCCAGTTATGACATTTGGTTTCTGAGTTAGAAAGTAGCTTCTTGTGTCTTGGGAGGGTCATTACACCAATGATGATAACACATGCACTGGCTCAGTATCACTTTATTATTAGTCAACCATCCAACCGACTAACAATAAGGAAGTGATTTTGAATCAGTGATTGTGTTTATTGGTGTTATGACCCTCCCTAGATACAACAAAAGTTGTTTAAACACACAAATTCACATCAAAAATCTTACAAACCAAATACAAAAAATGAAGTAGACTCTTCTTTACTGAAAATTTTCAAAGAATTCAACAAAAAATATGCACAAACACACAATCATTCATGGTTTAATTAAAAGAAAAATTCTTTTGCAGTTGGAAATTTACAACCTGGTCACTGGTTTCAGGGATGTCCGTTTTGGAAGTTGACATTCCTACTGGATATGTGATATTAAACTCAACCCTTAGACAATACGTACAAAGTGGTATTGTACCAAACCTTATACGAGCAGAAAGTTACAATCGTAAAATTGTATACTACTTCGAATCGGTAAGATAGGAGTTTTTTAAATGCTTTATTTCTGTTCTCTCTGTTATCAGAAAGATGCTTCAGGTTTCATGCACAGTATGGAACTAGCAATAATGGTAAGGAAATAGTTGGGGAAACTGCTGAACCACAAAAACTATTCTATTATCTAAAACAGGGACAATAAAATGGTTTGGTCCCATGAAGCCATGAGATTTTGTCCTTAATGAATATATTCATGGCTGAGGGAACTCCAGATTAAAAGAAGGAAAAAAAAAGATAGTTATATAGGCTCAGGCATGACTGTGTGGTAAGAAGTTTGTTTCCCAACCATTTAGTTCCAGGTTCAGTCTCACCCCATGACACCTTGGGCAAGTGTGTTCTAGTATAGACTGAAGCTAACCAAAGCCTTGTGAGTGGACTTGGTAGACAGAAACTGAAAGAAGCCTGTTATGTGTGTATCTTAGTATTTGTGTTTATCCCCTACCAGTGCTTGACAACCAGTGCTGGTGTGTCCCCATAACTTAGCAGTTTGGCAAAAGCAACTAATAGAATAAGTAACAGGCTTAGAAAAAATAAACATTGGTGTCAATTTGTTTGGCTTAAAAATTCTTTGAAAATGGTGCCCCAGCATGGCCACAGTCTAATGACTGAAACAAATAAGATACGAAGTTTGGGTTTGAACCCAGACACTCTGCTTTATAATGAAGAGTGTGGTTTTTTTTTTGGGGGGGGGGTCTTTTCTCCATAACTCCAATAATACTAAACTTTAAATGGATTTGAACCCTCACCCTGTATTTTACACTCCTCGGCTATTGGAAAGCAGCGAGATTAAAACATGATGTAAATGAGACAACAAAGAAGGCTGAGACAATTCATTTAACAAATCTTTTCTTTCCTGTTTGCAGCTTGATCAGAGCTCCTCTTGTGTAGACTTCCGAGCCAATCGTTGGTACCCTGTCGCTAATGCTACCATACAGCACAGGATTCGTGTTTATGACTACTATGAACCAGGTAAAACCATCATTATCATCGTCGTCATTATCATCGTCGTCATTATAATATCATTATCATTATTATCTTTATCATCATCATCATCATGATTGTCATCATCATCATGATTGTCATCATTATCATCGTCATCATTATCATCATCATCATCATCATTATTATCGTCATCATTGTCTCCATCGTCATTATCGTCTTCGTCATCCATCGTCATTATCGTCTTCGTCATCCATCGTCATTATCGTCTTCGTTGTCCGTCATCATTATCGTCTTCGTCATCATTATCATCAAAGTATGAGCTGGCAGAATTGTTACCATGCTGGAAAAAATACTTACCAACATTTCTTCCAACTTTCTTTTCTGAGTTCAAATGCCACCAGGGTTGACTTTGTTTTTCATTCTTTTGGGATTGACAAATTAAGTACCAGTTGAACACTGGGGTCAATGTAATCAAATTATCCCTTCTCTCAAAATTGCTGGCCCTGTGCCAAAATTTAAAACCAATAGCATCGTCATCATCTCTCTTGTTTTTCACTCTGATGGCGGTGTCATTACTATGGCACCTGTGCCAGTGGCACATAAAAGAACACCCACTACACTCTCGGAGTGGTTGGCATTAGGAAGGGTATCCAGCCATAGAAACCTTGCCAAATCAGATTGGAACCTGGTGCAGCTCCCTGGTTTAACAGTTCTCAGTCAAACCATCCAACCCATGCCAGCATGGACAGTGGACATTAAACAATGATGATGATGATTATTTTTTTCCATATCTCTTTGGTTACGAATGTATTGTTACAGCAATTGTCTTTACAGCTGTTTCGTTGTCAGACACTTTACTGTTGTAGATTTCACAGCAATACATTACCATACCACACTACTTGAGATTCAGTTGAATTAGGTACTTAAGTTGAAGCACCAAGTCAGTCCGGTATTATCTGCACAGCATCACTTCTTGATATCCTGTTGCTTATTTTGATTTTATATATATATATATATATATATATACACACACACACATACTTCAATCATTGGGTAATAAACTGTGCTTGCAAAGACCTATGGGTGATGACAGTACCACCTCACTGGCCCCCATGCTGGTGACACATAAAAAACACCATTCAAGCGTGGTCGTTGCCAGTGTCACCTGACTGGCTCCCATGCTGGTAGCACGTAAAAAGCACCCACTACACTCTCGAAGTGGTTGGCTTTAGGAAGGGCATCCAGCTGTAGAAGCTCCACCAGATCAGATTGGAGCCTGGTGTAGCCTCCTGGCTTGCCAGTCACCAGTTGAACCGTCCAACCCATGCCAGCATGGAAAGCAGACGTTAAATGACGATGACAATACATACACACACTACTACTACCACTTCTCCTTCTTTTTCCTTCTTATATATGACTTTTTAAATGGATTTACGTAAATAGAGATTTATAGAATCTATTTCCTAATTTGTTTTTCTATTTTCAGGGCTTTACCGGACAACTTTATACATCACCAATAATCTGTTCCAACTGAATATTTGTTACGTGTGTGGTTCCTTTCAGTGTCCTTACTGCCCTCAGTTCAACACGGCAAACATCATCAAGTGTACGGTCACCATCTTCTGCCTCCTCCTCTCTGTTTTCCTACAACGTTACATGCTGCGGACATCTTGAAACAGTTAATGTCCTTCAACTTTAACACACGCACGCACCCACACACACACACACACAAGTAAATAGGAATGGTAAACAAAGGAGAGAATATATTATTTTCCCATTGATTTTAGTAATCTTTTGTAAAAACCAAAAAAAAAAAAAGAAAAAACCCGTAATTTTAAATATGTGAGGCACTTTCATATGTGTGTGTGTGTGTGTGCACAAGTTTCATGTGTGTGGGTATGTGATTTGTGTGGATAAAACTATGTGTATACATAAAATATGTAAAAATCATAAGTGTGTGTGTGTGTTAGCTTATATATATGCAAATCATACTTTTATATATCTACACACACACACACACACACACACGTGTATAGTGTGTGTGTGTACAGTGTACTTGGTATGCCTACCTCAAAAGAATTATTTGTAATCAGAGAATAACAATTCTATTGTGGATATCCATATAAGTGTGCGTGTGTGTTTGTCATTCAATGCATTTGGTTTTAGAGTTCTATGTATTTAATAAGTCTGACTCGGTTCCACATTGGTAGGCATAGGATACGTCTGTCTAATGTTCTGCACCCATGAAACTAATATGGAACCGAGTCAAACTGTCATTAAATAACACACACACATGCATTTATATATATATATATATACACACACACACACACACACACACTTTCTGGAGATGATTTTATTTTCATCTTTTTAACCATTTTTGATTCTATATATATATATATATATATATATATATATATATATATATGATAGACATATATATATCATAATATACACACACATGCCTATATATATATATGTATTGCTTTTTTTAATTAATCCTTTATTTTAAAGAACAATGTTAATGAAAATTTTTATATCTTGGAAAGGTTTTAGCCAATCATAGTATTAAGATTTGCGCTTGAAAGAATTATGACTGAAACAAGCAATAGAAGGTGTCCTTTTCGTATCAGCACTCTACTTCTCTTCCTGTGAGTATAATTCCATATGCATATATAACTTTGGAGCAATATTTCAGTCTCATCAGATTAATAAATTTAGTCAGTCTTAGGTCTGTAAAAAATTTAAAAAGAAAGAAATTTCTTCCTGCATTTTACATTGTTTTTACATTTCATAGATTTGATAATTATTTTGTTTTGATAGAAAAAAAATCTTATTTCAGTTTAAGAAGAAAATTCCATTCATTGGTTTTTTTGGGTTTTTTTATATGGTATTGTGAAGCTAGGAGGTTGGTGAGGAGGCACAAAGACATAGACAGAATCATCTAAATGATTAGTATTATTGTAATTAATCTAATGTATTGCAAAACTATTCTATGTATATTTTAGAATCAGATGCTAACTTGCAAAACACACACACACACACACACACACACACATGGATTTGCACATTTTAACTTTCTTTAGGTACTGATCTGCCTGAGAGCTCTTGTGATTTAAATTAAAACTTCCCATAAAAATTGCATATTAATTCATATTCCAAACATAGATTAACAATGAGAAAGTAATTTTATTAAACTCTTCCTGATTTATCAAAATTATTTGAAACAAACGCAGTAAATATCATTACCATCATGGTAACAAATAGAACCAACATGGAAAATTATTCTTTGTTTTTTCCTGCTAAATTGTCTGTGTTTGTATTCCTCATGGCTTTATTTGATGAAATCTCCAATTTTTAGTTTTGAGACTTCTGGATTTGAACCATTCATACATGAACTATTTTCAAACTCAATTCCATGTTTTTTTTTCTTTTCTAAGAGTTACCAATATGAACTCTGCCTTCTTTTTATTACATTCTTTACAATGTTGTAACAAATCACCAAACTGCAAATATTTGTCAGTGTATATTCATTTTTGATGGTTTAATTTTATTTTTAATGGTAAAGCATGTTTTCTTTCTTTATTCTTCTTTTTTGAACTTGTACAGAAAAATATTTTCAAAAGAATTATTTTTTCAATTGTAGCGAAATTTTAAATGTATTAAAAATATATTGAACGTATTGATTGCCTTAATCACAGAGCAAACTTATTGAAAATTGATTTGCAATTTATTGAAATGATAATCACTAGCGAATTATAACACATGAACACACATTGGGATGTACCACATGAAATAGTATTTCCATGTACCACATGAAATTTATTTTTAAAGAAAAATATAAATTGGATTAAACAAATTTATTTTTTTTAAATAGACTCCATTATGTTCGATTTTTCTTTTCTTTTTTTTACCATTGTAATGTTAAATTAGATATTTGTACTTAAAAAGATGTAAACTCTTTGTCTTTAGGGTCTCTGAACTGTTCAAATACTTTGGGATTCACAAATCTTTTATTACATGTCTTCAGTTCAAAGATGGCAGTTTGTTGATTTGTGCAGAAAATTTGTGTAACCAAACTCTGATAATTTTTTTTTTTTTATCAGTTTGTGAACAAACCTTGCTAAGCACCAGAATTGGTCCATCTCTGTTAACTAGAATTGGCTGTTTTCATTTCTGTTTTTCATGCAAAAAGTTAATTTTCTGGCTCCCAAAAAGGTATCACGGATTATTACCCTTGTAAACCATAATACTGTCACCACAAACTTATTTTGGACGATTCTTGTTCACCATCGCTACATTCACTTCTCTCTCTGACCATCTCTTACATTATTATGAAACTACTTGCCCTCCTCTCTTGTGTTTATTCCATCATCATTTAATGCCCATTTTCCATGCCATCATGGGTTGAACAGTTTGACTGTCAAGGCCAGGAGCTACACCAGGTTTCATTGGCTGTTTTGTCATGGTTTCTACAACTGGATGCCCTTCTTAACACCAAACACATTACAGAGTGGACAGGGTGCTGTTTATGTGGCACCAACATCAGTGCTGTTTATGTGGCATCATCAACAGTTCTCTTCTTAATTAGTCTTTATTTATGATAGACTTTGTTTTCCCTGATGGCTGGATCACCCTAAAATTGCTGAATATGCCATTGGCATAATCTGTGAGACAATCTTTTATAATTAACCAAATAATTAAAACCTATCTTCAAAATTTCATATTCTAAACACCATCTTCATAATGACAAAGTTAGTTCACTAAATTCTTTATTATTTTCAAAGTTAATTGAAACAAGAAAAATTGTATTTTAATAGAAATATCGCAGGCAAAGGGTTAGAACAGTTGTCTCCAAAATGCCAAATCGAATGTTTTTGGAGCATCAGTTGCCTTATATCCTAATTTGGTGTTGGATGAAAAAATATTCAGAAGTTGTTTGTTCGGTCACCAAATCATTGATGATTCTAAGACAAATACAACCAACATCTATGAGATAAGTACTGCCTGAAACATGAAGCCAAATGAATTTAAAAGTTAGTCATGGATTAATCCAGTAACTACTTTCTTTAATATGTATAATAATAATGATAATAATAATAAAACCATAGCTTTTGAAATTCTTGGTGGTGAAAATGACATTCATGTGGTATACTTTAACACACGTATATATGTGTGTGTATATATATATATATATATATACATACATATATATGTGTGTGTATAAAAATGTGTATGCATGTATATTTGTGTGTGTGAATGTATATATATAGATGTATATATGTAGTTGAAATTTCTTTTTTACTTTTTTTGTATATTTTACCCACTTTAATTTGTTTAGAAATTTAATTATATTCATGCACACACACATACATACCCCTATACAGACACTTGCAAACACATGCCAAGGTACCTTTTGTTAATTAATCTGATCATGGATATATATATACAAACACACATATATATATATGTACTGAAAGTATGAAAATATATTTTTTTCTATTTTTATAGAATTTGGCCATTATTTTGTACATTTTGTTGAAATTAATACAATTTTTGTAATAAAATAAAATATAAAAATATTTAACATTGCTTTTTTATTCATAAAAACCAGGGTTTATACATAGACCTTTCTCACAGGGTTGCTTTTATAAATGATGAGGTTCCTGTTGTTGGCTGCCTTTTATCAACTCCACCCTCATTGTTTCCACCCTCTTTTGAAAGCACATCACTTGGTGGTTAAGGTATTTGGCCTACAATCATGAAGTTGTGAGTTCAATTCCCAGCAACATGTTCTTGAGCAAGACACTTTATTTTATGCTTCTGCAGTCCACTCAGCTGGCAAAAATGAGTTGTACCTGTAATTCAAGAGGGCCAGCCATGTCACACTCTGTCATGCTGAATCTCTTTGAGAACTATGTTATGGGTAGCTGTGTCTGTGGAGTACTCAGCCACTTGCATGTTGATTTCACTAGCAGGCTGTTTTGTTGGTCAGATCAACTGGAACCCTCATTGTCATAACCAACAGGGTTCCAGTTTTTCTGTAATGTAAGTAACTCTTCTGCAATAGCAAACCAATTCTGTTCTGGCCCCTTCTCACCCCTTTTCCTCCCATTTTGTAGCATAAAGCCACCTTCTTCAGGGTTCATAGCCCTGCTAGCTGCATGACTACCTCACTAGTGCTGGTGCCACACCCAGTACAATTTGTCAAGCAATTGGTGTTGGGAAGGGCAGGCACTGGAGTGGAGTACGATGCAGTTCTTGGACCTGCCGAATCCTGTCAAACTCTCTCATCCATGTCATTAGGGAACATGGATGTTAAATGATGTTGGTGATGACACTTTGTCCCAGGGAGGTTGGCTCAACACAACCAACAACAACAGGGTTTGAACACCAGATTATGTAACACTAAACTAGAAACCTAGATGTCGGCCTGTCTTTTTATTTTTCACTATTCTAAAGAAATAATCTTTCTGTAATCTTTCTAGTTGATGTTTTTGTTTAGTGTCAAGCCAGTCTTCATTGATGACATTTATGATCAAGAGTTCTGTCCATGACCATCCAGCCTATTTCTATATTTGGTAACACCTCTGAAATTAGAACCAAATTAGCTGATTATTTCTCTTTTAATCACTGCTGTAGTTGTTTGCAACTCAAATGAAAAGAAGCAGAAACATTGCATGGAGTAATGTGTGGTACCAATTCCAAAGCAGAAAGAACCAGAATCAATAGTGGAGTCTGCGAGAGTGTGTCAAGCTTTTAAACCAGTTTCAAAAACAGTTTTGGTATTTACAAAATCAGGAATTCAAACTCTGAATATGCAAAACTCAAACTCTTTTTGGTGAATGCTAATTGAAGTTCCTAATTCTTCACAACTGAGGTTCATTTACAATGCAATAACAATTGGATATCCAAATTGAAGAATTTAACAATTTTGGAATATCATAAATCTTACAAAGATATTGGAAAATTTAGCCACTTTCAGGGAATTGTTGAAAATTGTATCAGTATTGTCTACCTGTGGAGGAATGAAAGGAGATTTTTGGGACCAGAAGCAAGGGAGGAGGGGACTTTGGGACTGGAAGTAAGGGAAGAGGGGTGACTTTGGGACGGGAAGCAAGAGAGGAGGGGTGACTTTGGGACTGTAAGTAAGGGAGGACGGGTGACTTTGGGACCAGAAGCAAGGGGAAGTGACATCAGGTCAAGGAGCAGGGCATTTGAATGACCTCTTTCTTCATCAGGGTATCAAAGGGAACAGGCATGTGGAAAGGATATCCGAGGGAGAGTAGTTTCTGGCTAGAGGTTGGGGTAGTGTACATGTGCATGTATGGTCAACAAGTTTTGCTGATCCTTGTGAAGCAAAGCTGAATACGTTGTTCTGAGTTTGTCTTTGAGGTGAGAGTGTCCTTGTTTCTTGCCCTTCTTTCTACACTACTAATGTGAATAGTTTAAATTTTATATTTAAGCAAGAACCATTTCTATGTTGAACTTTTGGATAAATCTTGTGAATCAATTAAGAGTTTCTGCATTATGACTTGCTGGTTCCATGTAAAAAGCATCCAGTCCACTCTGTAAAATATTGGCATTAGGAAAAGCATCCAGTCGTAGAAACCGTGCCAAAACAGATGACTGATGTTGATTCTTATGTACTTTTAATCTACCCCTACTACTAAAAGGAAGCCCTTCTGCTCCACATGATTGCTTGAATCCCTCCCCCTTTTTTTAATTGGTCTGAGCTGGAAAAAGGAGGTTGTACTCATGACTCATTGCAGACCCTCTAAATTTTGGGAGTTTCATGAATTTAATATTTTTGATGAATAGTTTGAGAGCAGCAAAAAAAAAAAAATTATTGGCAAGGAGGGATTTTAGAAGCAGTGAGAGGGAAGGACTGGGTATAAGGGTTGGAGGAGAGATAATAGAGGTAATGGGGAAGGAGGAGAGATGAGTGAGCTAGGAATAACCAAGGGAAAATGGTATGAAACCAGTCATGATAGGAGCAGAGACCATTGTAGTTGTGATAGAAAAAATATAGATAGGACACAGTATACATTATTTACATTTGACAGATATTTGTCCTCATCTTGTTTGTTGTTAGCACAACGTTTCGGCTGATATACCCTCCAGCCTTCATCAGGTGTCTTGGGGAAATTTCGAACCTGGATTCTCATTCCTAAGATATTTTTCGATGTTATTACTATTATGTATTATTATTCAGGTCGCTACCTGGAATCGAACTTGGAATCTTGGGGTTAGTAGCCCACATTAACGGTTGAGGATTTCAAGTTCAGAAAGAATGAATTGTGATGCCTTTGGTATTCAATGTGCCATTCCGATCAATTCCCAAGTAAAGAATGATGGAACAAGATTCCGAGTTTGATTCCAGGCAGTGACCTTAATAATAATAATAACATTGAAAAATACCTCAAGAACGAATCCAGGTTCAAAATTTCCCCAAGATACCTGATGAAGGTTGGCGGGTATATCAGTCGAAACATTGTGTTAGCAACAAACAAGATGAGGACAAATATCCGTCAAATGTAAATAATGTACCTAGTTCCTCATCTCTTAAATATAGACACAGTATGTTTGTAGGCCAAAGTTTGATGTGTGTCTGTGAGTGATTTTATATCACTCAGTACTTCTTTTTTGCTCTTTAGGTCAGAGACGTTTGTGTGTTTGCAGCAGCACCATCCTACAGTCAAGGCGCATGGCTTAGTGGGGTAATTGTTCAGTTTAGGGATGTAAAAAAAGTAAATAAAAATTAAGGGAGAGATAAGTAATAAAAGATGCAAAGCGACATAACTAAGTTATTATTCTTTACTTACACTGAAATATGTTGAGGTGTGTCGGATCCTCATGGCTAATACTTGAGAGTGGAAGGTTGAGAAGAGGAGAATGAACAATTATATCATCTGAATAGATATTTTTGGAGATGAAGCTAAGTAGGTTGTTATGGTTTAGGAGGAGGTTTGTGGTGGAAAAGGTTGAAGTTGGCCAGAATTCAGATTATTTCATTCTTTTTCTCTTAGTCTATTTATTGCTAATCCTCACTCTGTCTCCCGTTATTCCCTCCTCTTATCACTCAGACATCCATCACTGCCACATCTCACTGCTTGCATTTATTACTCTCTCTCTCTCCTCTCATTCTATCTTCCCTCATCAGACCACATATGCTCTCTCCTTTTCCCTTTCATCACTCTTCCCACCCTCCTTTATTACTCTTCCTTCCAGTCTGCCAAAGACAGGGCAATCTGCTGCTGCTTTGTAATCTCATGAAATCCAACTGCCTGAGGTCAGTCTTTACCACTTCATCCCATGTCTCCCACTTTAAAGAATCTTTTCTATTTTGTACACAACAACCCTCCTTCCAACCCAAACTAATTGCAGTCTTCTCTCTAACACACATCAGATTCCTCTTATTCCCAGTTTTTGGCCCATTTGTGCTTCTAACATCACATATCCAACAGGTCATAACTTCACAAACCCTCTACAATTAAAACCAGTTTCCCACTACCATGTAACAATATCACACTTTGTACATGAGTATCCCACTGGAGGTAAATAGATCCCAAAATGTTTGCCAACACATTCTATACTTACATATTTTCGCTCTGCTAATTAGATTTTTACTTGTTTCAGTCATTTGAGTGTGGCCATGCTGGGGCACCACCTCTAGTCAAACAAATCGACTCCAGGACTTATTCTTTGTAAGCCCAGTACTTATTCTATCAGTTCTTTTGCTGAACTGCCAAGTTACAGGAACGTAAACACACCAGCATCGGTGGTCAAGCGATATTGGGGGAACAAATACAGTCACACAAACATACATACATTTACATATGTGTGTGTACTACACTTTTGGAGTGGTTGGTGTTAGGAAGGGCATCCAGCTGTAGAAACTTTGCCAGATCAGACTGGAGCCTGGTGCAGCCTTCTGGCTCACCAGTCCTCAGTGAAACCATCCAACCTATACCAGCATGGAAAGTGGATGTTAAACGACAATGATGATATATATATATATACACACACACATACAATGGGCTTCTTTCAGTTTCCATCTACCAAATCCACCCACAAGGCTTTGGTCAACCTGAGGCTATAGTAAAAGACACTTGCCCAAGGTGCCATGCAGTGGGACTGAACCCAGAACCATGTGGTTGGTAAGCAAGCCACTTACCACACAGCCACTCCTGCACTAATTATGTCAATTAAGTTAACAAAAGTCATCAGTAGCTTCTTGCGAGTTGTCTGGGCAGTGAACCCAATCTATTTCATTGACACTCCTATGGCTTAATGAATCTGTTTATCTTCTCATTCTCCACATATGTGGGTTCATAGTTTACACTGTTTAGAATTTCTTTTATGTATGCCAAACACGACCCTTTCTGTTCCTGATAGCAGCAGGATTCTGCTTTCTTTCCTAACACCACAGAAGCAAAACCTTTGAGAAGCCTCAAAGTAAACTTAGCAAAATCTACGTCTGGAATTTCTTCTCCAAATTTTTGACAGATTCAGCTTTAAGAATACAGTCATCAGTAAAAAGGAGTTCCCATGGACATCCAATCTTAAATAATTTCTCTGTTATAATCTGGAAATTAGGACAAAGGGGCTGGGCTGGCAGCCCCCCCAACTGTATGTTAAATTTCTCAAGGTATTTATTGCTGATTGTACCTCCTCTACGTGGTTTGTGTGACCCTCAAAAGGATCATCTGCTCTCAGTTCCTTTGTGACCAGAGTCGAAAAAAAGCTTTCTTTGGATCAACAAGTGTTAGGCACAATGGCTCACTTCTGCTGTTGTTGTGTCACTAGAAAGGCATTAATGGTTCCTCCTTTCTTCTGTCTCTCATCTCAGTTTAATTCTCCTCTTAATCCGTTGAGTTATAAACTCTTCCAGTGACCTCACAACCTGGTTCATCAATCTGATGCCCCTAGAATTCCCTCGAGAGCATTGAACATTATCCTTGTAGCTGACATTGATACTCCTTTGCTAGTCGTCGGGCATGACAGCTTCCGATAAAATTTGTAAGTCATGTGACTAGCACATGACCCTCACTTCAGCATCTCAGCTACTTTCCTCTCTTTCATTGTTCTATCTACCATTCAGTTTTCAACTTGGATGACTGGTTCCTCTTTTGGCTTTACTTGGGATAGAAGTGTTTTTTTCTCATTCCATAATTCTCAGAGTAGTATTTCCAAACTGCTTTCTTTTTGGCAACAGTAAACTGGCATTCCATTAATTATGACTGAGGGTTTCCATTCAATCAATGGAACAGCCTGCTTGTGAAATGAATGTACAAGTGGCTGAGTACTCCACAGACATGCATACCCTTAACATAGTTCTCAGGTAGATTCAGTATGACAAGTTTGGCCCTTTAAATTACAGGTACAACTAATTTTTGCCAGCTGAGTGGATTGGGGCAGTGTGAAATAAAGTGTCTTGCTCAAGGACACAATGTGCTGTCCTGGAACTGAACTCATGACCTTACAATCATGAGCCAAGTACTCTAACCTCTAAGCCATGTGCCTTCATTCAGCAACGGTAAAAACCAGAACGTTTCTTGTCATTCTAAATACAATTATCTCCAAAGATGTCACAATTCTCTCTGGCACATTGACTTCCAATTCATTTCTCTTTACATTTTCTCTTACTGTCTGCTTCCCTTCTCAGTATATCTAGTACCTAACTTCCTTTCTACTTGTTAATACCCTCTGCTTCGACCTTCCTCTTAGTTTTTCCAAGACAGTCTCTTGTCTTTTCTGGCTCTCTCTTCCATCTCATTTCACCATTAGTCGCACCAGAACCTTGCACCAGCTAAAAATTTGATCAACAAATCTTAGATTTTTTTTTTCTCAAGGAACTCTCAGCTCTGTCAAAGTTTTCATTTTCCACTCTCTGTTGTCATAAACATCTGCTAGAATATCTCTAAACTCCCAACCAAATAAGGGTTCTTTTAGCTTCCTTTCCTTGCTTCCCCAGATTGTCTTTGACTGTCTAATTCATCTGAAATCACTATTCACTAATCCATGTTGAAAGGTGCATTCTTCACCAAGGAAGGACTTAGTATGTCCAAGGATCCACCAAACCCTTTCCTGGTGACAATAAACACTGACCACCAGCAATATATTGCCATCTTAAGACATTTTGTTTTATTTCAGAACCATCCGTGCTACAATAGATTCATTTCTACATAATGTGTGACCATATGATGCCCGAGTGTACATGAACATCTTAAATAGGATTGTATGCAAAATCTAAAGAGAAAAAAGGATTATTAGCTGTCAGCTAGATAATTAAAACTTCATTTAATGTAAGAAATAATTGAAACCAAAAATACTGAGCAGAAAATTTATTTTTTTGAGTAGCAACCTTTATGTTTCTCCAAAAGATATTCAAATAGTCATTAATTTTCTACCTTACATTATATATATGACATATCCACCCTCCCCCACCAAAGCATCTAAAAATATTACTGCAGGTCCTACATGGGATGCTGGGGTTAAATTACATGCTTTAATGCATTAAAAACTGCTTTTCCTGAATATACACTGACTTCATCTAATATGTCATCAAATATAATAAGTTTATATCATTTAATGTACATAGTTTAAAGATAACTACTGATAGTTTCTTGCTGAGAAGACCTGTGTCTAGGCAGGTCTTTATAACAGTCCATGTGTCTCCAAACAATCTTTAGCCTGATGATTGCTTGGGGACACAAGGAGCATTATAAAAACCTGCCTAGATACGGGTCTTCACAGCAAGAATCTATTAATAGCACATACCTTTATAATGTATACATTAAATGATATTTATCTCTCATTGGATGGAGTAATTTTGGGGTGAACTTACCATAATGACACAAGTAATCTACAGCTATATATATATATATATATATATATATATATATATATATATATATATATATATAGCTGTAGATTACTTGTGTCTTTTATAATTTTTTTACTGAAACTAATATTTCTTACATAATTTCTATTTTACGTATCAATTTCTTGCAAACAGTTGCTATAGTATTTTCACAAAACAAAACTAAACAAAAAAATCAGTTTCTTTTGATGTTCATCCTCTTTTTCTCCATTTTCACCTTGCACCTATAGGGAAAAGAAAGAAAAAAAGATAAATACATTTTCTCTACTACACACACCCTCTCTGCTACTTATCTCTCAAAACCTATCTCAATATCTATCTATTACCTCCATTTCCCTCCCTGTGTACACACACACACACACACATACACACACAAAATATCCTTCCAATATGTGGTTGGTAAGCAACCTACTTACCACACAGCCATGCCTATTTTATCCATCATAGAATTTCTGTGCATGGTTCTTCTCTCTATATTTTTCACTACAATTCACCATGTGGAAAAAATTGTTTTATCAAACCTTTTCACTATATATACAGTGCCATGCAAAAGTCTTTGGCCACTTTAAACTGATGTAAATTTCTACTAATTGTCAACTTATAAGTAGATGTTTCACATTGTATTTTTTTTTTTTTTGCAGGTGAAACATTGGCCCTGTTGGAATCATTTCCATACCAAATCTTATATTTTGTAGTAGGGTTTCTGAATGAAAGGGGAAGATGTGAGATGACCACCAAAAATAGCCGTGCATAAGTTTTCGGCCACCTCACATAAACCAATCAAGATACAGTATAATGAAAATTGATTACATAATGTTCATTTCAAGAAGTTACTGTACATTGTTAATATGTCGTGTGGCTTCTCTTAGAAGAGATGCGTACATATCTTTCACCATCTTCACAGTTATCAGATGCCGTTCTCTATGACTGAGTTCCCACAACTCTTCAAGGTTGCGTGGATTCTTCTGACGAACTCTTCTCTTTAGTTCTGTCCACATTTGCTCGATGATATTTAAGTCAGGGCTCTGAGCTTGCCAATCTTTCAATACGGTAACACTTTCACCAGCCAGACTCGGTTGTGTTGCACGCGATCTGTGGCATGGAGCTCCCTCATACTGAAAAATCTCACCTTTATCCAAGTCTGTTATCAAACTCTCCTTCAGCAGCTGGATGTATTTGGCACTATTCAAGTTACCGTCAATCTTAACCAACTTTCTTGAACCATCATTTTTTACGTATTCCCAAAGTACCAGACTCTTACCCCCAAACTTCACTGTTTTTGTCATGTGACATGGGTCGTTTCACTTTCTAATAAGTGAGAATTTGTCAGAAGGCCTCCAGCAAAGCAAAATGACCCAAAGTGATGTTTGGTCCAGTGGTAGAATGCCTGCCACCTTTACAGGAGATCTCGTTTCAAACCCCACAGCAGCCTTCAAGTTTTTAAAATTCTACATATGTACATTCTATTAATTATAGCTGTGTTTGCTTTAAGATCCACTCATCCCAAAGAGAATTGCATGTCCTCTACAACTGTATAAACACTCTTATGCCATCAATTTATATCTGCCTCCATCATTATTTACACCCACTGATGAACCTATCTTTATTTCAGTAAGAAAGAAAGAAAAAAAATTGTCTTCCATAAACATGTTTCTTATCATTTCTATAAACATCCTTTTCTTCTCTCTCTCTTTGTCATCTCTCTTTCTCTTTGTCATCTTTCTCTCTCTTTGTCGTCTCTCTCTCGTCTCTCTCCCCCTATTATTTCTATTTCTATGGTCATGGAAGAATCAGGAAAGCTTTATTTTACATTATTTACATTAGACGGATATTTGTCCCACAACTCTCCAAGGTTGCTCTTAACCACTACGCCATATGGCGTAGTGGTTAAGAGTGCAGGCTACTAACCCCAAGAATCTGAGTTCGATTCCAGGCAGTGACCTGAATAATAATAATATCGAAAAATACCTTAGGAATGAGAACCCAGGTTCGAAATTTCCCCAAGACACCTGATGAAGGCTGGAGGGTATATCGGCTGAAACGTTGTGTTACTCTTTTACTCGTTTCAGTCATTTGACTGTGGCCATGCTGGAGCACTGCCGTTAGTCGAGCAAATCAACCCCAGGACTTATTCTTTGTAAGCCTAGTACTTATTCTATCAGTCTCTTTTGCTGAAACGCTAAGTTACGGGAACATAAACACACCAGCATCGGTTGTCAAGCAATGTTGTGAGGACAGACAGACACACAAATATATATATATATATATATATATATATATATATATATATATATATATATATATGACGGGCTTCTTTCAGTTTCCAACTACCAAATCCACTCACAAGGCTTTGGTTGGCCCGAGGCTATAGTAGAAGACACTTGCCCAAGGTGCCACGCAGTGGGACTGAACCCTGAACAATGTGGTTCGTAAGCAAGCTACTTACCACATAGCTATGCCATCTTGTTAACAAACAAGATGAGGACAAATATCCATCTAATGTAAATAGTGTACATAATTGCTCATGTCTTAAATATAGAGCTGTATTAAGCTCTATTTTGTTGCCATGGAATATAGCACAGTCATGCTATGGCAACTTCAGCCAATCAGAGAGGCACACAGGAATACCAAAGTGCAGTTATCTTCCATCTTGGTTGGCACATGTTTTAACAACAGTCAGCAGATAGATTCAACAGGGAACACATTGTTTTCTCTAAGATGGAAACTGTCTGTCTGTATTTCTTACCACCTTAGTGCCACAAGCTTCTAAACCATTTGTGCAAAAATAAGTTTTATGGCTTCCCTTCTGACTCCTACAGCTGCTTTGCTCAGCACTTGTAAGCTCTCATTACAATCCAAATAAAGTTACAACGTTTCGTTTACAAACATCCCTTCTGACATTCAGAACACTTGCATATTTCAAAACTAGTGACCACCCCCACTAAATTGGTGACTTTCCACATTATTTCCACACCACACTAGTAAGACACCAAAGACAAAACCACTTCTTACTTTGATTGTATTTAATATTCCACAGTCACAGTCTTTATCTTCAGATATTCATCCAAAGCAGCTTCACCTGAAGGAAATAAGAATATTGAGTGTTTGTCAGTGATTCATAGAATGATGTCCACGAGATTTCCACACCAAATACAAGGGCTGTGCTTACCACTAAAGCCTTTGGGCTTCTGACTCTAAACAAGGAAAACATCTAATGGTAACTCTTGTGCCACCAGCCTGTCTGAGACTAGTTTTAGGACAAACTTGCTGTTTGAAAGTGATTGAAGTGAAGTGAACATTGTTTGTGCAATTTTGAATGGCTAATATGTGCCTTGCATGCTGTCTCAGATCAAATCCTCAGCCTGACAAATGCACCTCTGAAATATAAATGGCATTGTTTATAGGCAAACTCGACACTCACCCAGATCTTTGCCGAAACCAGATTGTTTAAATCCGCCAAAGGGAGCAGCAACGTCAGTCTTGTTGTATGTATTCACAAACACGGTACCAGCCTGAAGACTGTCTGCAACGGTTAATGCTTTGTTGATGTCTTTGGTAAAAACACCAGATGCCAAACCATATTCTGTTTTATTAGCTCTTCGTAATACACCTTCAATATCTCTGAAAAAAAAAAAAAAAAGTTTTGAAGGATATTTAAAGAAGAGATGATGGAATCACATGAAATTGAAAGACACAAATCATCATGGTTTTATGTTCAGTTCTCCATGTTTGTATGAATCAGATGGAATTTGTTGAGACAGATTTTCTACAGCTGAATGCTCTTCCAGTAGCCTACCCTCACCTGTTTCCAAGCAAAGTAGTATTTTACCATAGAAGACTGGAAATAACCAACGTATAACAGCAATGTTCACTTATGAGGGTATACACAGACATGTATCATCACCATCACCATCATAGGCTGGACAGTTTGACAAGAGCTTGCAAGGCTTGGAGCTACACCAGGTTCCATTGTCTGTTTTGGCATGGTTTCAGGTGCAGACTTCTGCCTGGCTGGCTCTTGTGAAACCCTCCCACCTATGCCAGCATGGAAGGCAGATGTTAAACAATGAACATGCTTGCTCGCTGTTTACAGCAATGCTTGACAGAGTGTGGACGATGCATGTGTCCTGTGAGTGACAACTGCACCATACCCATTCAGTGCAACTTGTGCAGCAGTTTTCCACCAAGCACAACATTCCCCAGCTCCGACAACCACCATATTCCCCAGATCTCGTCTCTTGCAACCTTTTCGTTTTTTCCAAAAAATAAAATCCCACAAATGCCACTCACCAGACGCAGGTGACCACCACACTCTACTTCTACACTTCTAGTCACTGCTATAAACAATGGAAGGGAACAAGAACATTATAGCTGAGCATGCAAGTGTGACAGAGGTCAAGGTCCATCAGTACCAAGCAGCTTCATTCTGTATACTTCATCTCTGTTACTGTAGCAATAGTTCCGATACTCTTTGAGAAGACCTCATAAAGTATATTGAATATAGATGGGAGAAACCTGTAAATATCATTATAACAAAAAAAACGGAGGATGGGTGGTCTCAAATAATTGTGAGCTATGGTCTTGTCTAGAACTACTGAGATATTGGTTCAGTTTCACGTATCTGTAGAAAAAAAAGCTTCATCAAAAACACCAAAAACTAATGCTTCTTGGAGAGGAAACTGACATTTCATCATTGTTTAACTTATTCATTTTGCTTTACTTGCATGGGTCAAATGGAATTCAGTGAGACAGATTTTCTATAGCTAGATGCTCTTCCTGTTGCTGACCCTCATTTGCTTCCAAGCAAATAAGATTTGTCTTTGGTTGGACATGTTTGTACTGAAGACTAGAAATGAATGACAAGGCTTCTACGACGACAAGGCTCTCTTAGTTATCATGTAATATCAAGACAAGGAGAGACACATATATATACACACATATCCACCACACACACACACACACACACATATACTTAATTAGAAATCCTAGACTCACCCATCTGTAAACTTTGAGATCACCATTACCGGACCAAATGATTCTTCTTTGGCAATAAAGTTATCATCTTTGACATTTGTGAAGACCGTTGGCATCATAAAAAAGCCTGCAGGCAAACAGAAATATTTCCATTAAAGAAATTCAGTTTTACTTGAATTCTCTAAAATTCTGCTTTCTCTCTTTAGACGTCTAAATGGGGGCAACAAGATGATTGCTCAGGGGATGAGCAGGGTTTAACAAATGGTTTAATCCTTTAGCATTTAAACTGGCCATATCAGGCCCAAATATGCTACCTGTTTTATGTTTACACTGGCCAGATCCAGCCTCTCACACTTACCCTTCAATGCCATTATAAAATATACAAAATCATATCATCAAAATTTCAAAGCTATGAGATAATACATGATTAATTGAATACAATGTGAATGAAAAACATTACATTTGTCAGAATGATCTGAATGCTAAAGGGTTAATGTAAAGAGAGAGTTTATTGTAGTAATTTCTGTTCTTAACACTAGCTTAATGATAACTAAGGTTTGATGGAAGATTTTCATTCAGAACTTTTGGTAACAAGACATTTGTACTCAGAGCCAGAGCTGGTTTCAGCCAGGTTGGTAATGAAAGGATTAAGAATTGTTTCTCTATTATATATTTTAACACTTTTCATACCGTATTTCTGTTGAGGTACTTTGTGTTTCTTTCAATTAATTTTAAATCCAACTAAGAATTTAGTAAAATAACTTGGTTATCATTCAGCTAGTGTTAGGAACATAAATTGTGACTAAGGTTTGGTGGAGGATTTTAATTCAAAACTTAAGAAAACAAGACATTTGTACACAGAGCCAGAGGTGGTTTCAGCCGGGCTGGTAATGAAAGGGTTAAACTATCCAGTCTCTACAGCAATGAAAATTTCATAAAGATACTGCAATGAAAGGATGAATAAAGTTATTACAAGTATTTTAGGGGTCTTTGAAAGAGATATATGTGTGTGAAGTAATGAAGAGAAGCAGCCTCAGGAAGTCGGTTCAAATGAGAACCAAACTGGAGCATGATGTAGTCCTTGATTCCATCAGATCCTGTTAAAACATCCAACCCCATATCAGTATTGAACATGGACGTTAGAAGATGATGACATTACCTTGACAGTCGACACGTTTTCCTCCATAAACAAGGGTGGCTCCCTCTTTTATTCCAATCTCACAATATTCAAGTAATTTGTCCAAATGAGATTTATGGTTCTGGGGTCCATGGTCCACAGAACGGTCTAATGGGTTGCCAATCTTCATTTTCTTTATTTCTGCTATCTGTGGAAGAGTAAAGATAATGAGAGAGAGAGAAGAGATGAGAAGGAGTAGAGAGAGGGAGGTGGTTGAGACAAAAAGAGGGAAGAGAACCAAAAGGAAAGAGGAATTTGTCTTTGAACAACATCAAGTATATGACTGTGTGTGTGTGTGTGTGTGTGTGTGTGTGTGTGTGTGTGTGTGAGAAAGAGAGTGACATTGACAGTATGCAAGAGTGAGTGCGTGTATATAAGGATGGGTGAATGACCCACAATGGGTGATTGACCCACAATAGGGCCTCTTTGAATTTTGGACAGTTCCAATGCTTTTTTTTGTACATAGCATGATTAAACAGTTACATATAGAACCTGAAACATAAAAATGTCCATTAATAAAAAATATAAACCATTACAAGTTAAACATGAAACAATGTTTTATGGAGTGTCTATTTAATTCTGTCGTGTGTATGTATGTGTATACCCTCTTCCAAGATGCCCTAAGCCAGTATGGGGGAGTATGGTTGATGAAACCAACATAAGGTGTATCATATAACACAGATTTATACTCTGGAAGCAACTACCTTGTGCCAATGTGCATTGTGCCACAGGTGAAGAGAGCAAGAAAAGATGATACATAAAGAGCTTATTTACATTATTTACATTTGACGGACATTTGTCCTCATCTTGTTTGTTGTTAACACGTTTCGGCTGATATACCCTCCAGCCTTCATCAGGTGTCCTGGGGAAATTTCGAACCTGGATTCTCATTCCTAAGATATTTTTCGATGTTATTACTATTATTCAGGTCACTGTCTGGAATCAAACTCAGAATCTTGGGGTTAGTAGCCTGCATTCTTAACCACTACACCATATGCCCATGGGCATAGGAATGAGAACCCATGTTCGAAATTTCCCCAAGACACCTGTTGAAGGCTGGAGGGTATATCAGCCAAAACGTTGTGTTAACAACAAACAAGATGAGGACAAATATCCATCATATGTAAATAATGTACATAGTTCCTCATCTCTTAAATATAGAACTGTAGTAAATAAAGAATTGTTTCACTTTCCATCCACCAAAACGCATTCCCAAGGCTATGGTCTGTTCACTGTTTTAATAGAAGACACTTACCCCCGCGTACCACATCAATAGATGTAAAATGGTTTACATGTGTGAATACATGTACCAATGTACGTGTGTGGGAAAAGTGTGACTGGGTCTGTGCCATGTAATGTCGGTGTGACCTTATAATTGTGCAAGAAACTCAACACCAAAGTTCTTTCATGCAGAGAATAAACAAAAGCAAGACTTACCACACGCTCAACAAATTCGTCATGGATGGATTCTTCAACAAATAACCGTCCAGCTGCGATACAGTTCTCTCCTTTGTTAAAGAACACGCTGCCACATCCCTGAAAAAATGAAAGAATGAAGTCAATTCTGGGGCAGAATAACAATAAAACTTTTACTTGTTTCAGCCATTGGATTGTGGCCATGCTGTAGCACCACCTTAAAGGGTTTTTAGGCATACAAATTGACCCCAGTACTTATTTTTAAGTATGGTGCTTATTCTATCAGTTACTTTTGCTGAAACACTAAGTTACTGGGGATATAAACAAAGCAGCATTGGTTGTCAAGTAATGGTGGGGGACAAACACAATGGGCTTCCTCACAGTTTCCATCTACTAGATTCCCTCAAAAGGCATTGGTTGGCCACGAACTATAGTAGAAGACACTTGCCCAAGGTGCCACACAGTGGGACTGAACCAGGAACCATATGGTTGTAAAGTAAGCTTCTTTACCATGCTGCCATACCAATTTTTTTGTGGTGTAACAGAGAATGGAATTAGAGTCAAGTAAGAATCTGGTACTTCTGGAAAGGCTGACTGAAGCAAGAACTGTGATTTGTCATCGCATTCCACAGACATTACTGTCATAAGGTCAAGTCTGGAATGGGACCTCTAGGTGGGGAATCAATCTGGTAGAAATAATAGCTGAATTTTCCTCAGTTCTTGCCCTACCACTGTCAAAAAGTGGAATGAATATATTTGAGAATACAGTTTCATATAACTCTAAGATGTTGGGATGGCCAGAGTTGGAATGTTTTTGCTCAGCTATAATTTTGCATGACCATGGGTGACCTGGGGCTAAACACAACAACTGCAGTTGGGATTGAATTCAGGACCTTTAATGGCCAGTAAATTGATTACTGTGCTCAAATTCAGTGAAAAGTAAACTTGAAAAGAGAGAGAGAGAGAGAGAGAGAGAGAAAGAGAGAGAAAGGAAGAAAAGGGGAAGGAAGGAAAGAATGAGATGTAGAAAGAAAAACAAGAAAGCGATGGGGAGATATGGTTGACCATTCTGGAATGCCAGAGCATTGCCAAAAGAGACACTAAGATTGAGATCAGAGAGAGAGGCATTTATAAAATCAACAACATTTACCATTCTGACCGCTTTGTCCATATCACAATCTGCAAATATAATGAGAGGAGATTTGCCACCGAGTTCCAGAGAAACTTTCTTGACATTACTTTTGGCACAACTGTAAACAATACAAAGAAAATAAACAACAGATCATTAGTTGTCGAATTTGTTGTTTTTGAAGAGTCTCGTTTACAAAAATGAATGGAATTCAAAGGATAAGGAGTGAGTCGTATCAAAGAAATGGTATTATTATCCTCATTTTAACATTCCATGCTTGCATAAGTTGGTTGGAATATATTAAGGCAGATTTCCTACAGTTGGATGCTCTTTCTGTCACCAACCCTCACCTGTTTCCAAGTGAGGTAATCTTTCCCCATAAACAGACTTGTTTCCATAGAATATTGGAAATGAACGACACTGCTTATATGACAGTGATACTCTTTTACAGCCACCACACAATGTCAAGACAAGGAGGCACAAACATACACACATGGCCACTTGATGTAGAAGAAATAACAGCCAAATCTTTCTAAAAGCACATCAAACCATCTTAGAAATAGGATTATCCTCCTCTTCCTTATCATCATTTAATGTTTGTATTCATAAAAAGCACCGGTGTTGATGCCAGATAAAAAGCAATGTTGGTGCCATGTAAAATGCACTCAGTACACTCTTTAAAAGTGGTTGGCATTAGGAAGGGCCTCTGGCTACAGAAACCATGCAAAAACACACACTGGAACCTGTTGTGGCTCGTGGCCTTACCAGCTGCTATCAAACTGTCCAACCCATGCCAGAATAGAAAAAAGGACGTTAAATGATGATGATGGATGATTTGGACAGTGTGATAACAGCCGACCAGGCAGAAGCCTGCACCAGACTTCTATGACTGTTTTGGTAACGTTTTTACAGCTGGATGCCCTTTCAAACATCAACCACTTCACAGTGTGGGCTGGGTGCTTTTAAGTGGCACATGCACTGATAGGGTCACCAAGTACATTGCAAGACAATATATTCTTTTGAGAGGGGAGGGGACATTGGATGAGGTGATCTTGTGTCAGATAATGAAAGGTTATAGTGAGACAAAGAGTCCATTGTTATTTCCTCCATGAGGCCCAACATCCTGATATCGGTCCTTACCACTTCATCCCACATCTTCTTTGGTCTTCCTCTTCCATGGGTACCATCCACTTTCAGTGATCAGCACTTTATGCAGCTGTCTTCATTAATAGACATCACATGCCCAAACCAATGTTGTCTTCTCTCTTGCATGCTACATTTGATTCCTCTTATGCCCAAATTTTCTCTCAATACATTTACACTTTGTCTTACATGCACACTGATGTTGCACATCCAATGGAGCACACTACCTACATTTCTGTCCATTCTACACACGTCTTCTGCATTCAGAGCCCATGTCTCTATACCATACAGTATAGCCATTCGCATGCAAGCATCATACAGTCTACCTTTGACTCTTTGCTGAATAAAATACTTATCAGCTTTTCATTTGTCTTTATATTTTGAGTTCAATTTCCGGTGAGGTCAACTTTGCCTTTCATCATTTCAGGGTCGATAAAATAAGTACCAGTTAAATGCTGAGGTCGATGTAGTTGCCTTATCCCCATCCCTCCAAATTTCAGGCCTTGTGCCTATAGTGGAAAGGAACATTTCTAAACAGTTGTAAACACAAACCTTTCCATGATCGTTTTCCCAATCGGTGTGGATCCTGTGAAACCTAGTTTGCGAACGTTTTCATGGTCTGAAAGAGCCTGACCAACTATGGAACCTGTAAGATAAGACAGACATATTTAGATACTTTTTCTATTTGTTGCTATGAGAGTTTAACGCTTTTGTTGCTACATTCCTGCTGAAATACAAAGCCATCATTAACATCATCATCATTTAACATCCATTGTCCATGCTGGCATGGGTTGGACAGTTTGACCAGGGCTGGCACGCTGCACCAGACTCCAGTCTGATCTGGCATGGTATTCTACAGCTGGATGCCCTTCCTAACACCAACTACTTTACAGAGTGTAAAGTGTGTGCTTTTACGTGCCACCGGCACAGGTGCCATTTTTGTGGCACCGGTATCTGCCATGACTGAGTGTAATGGGTGGCTTGTTTCAGTTAATTTTGAAAATAATGAAGAATATAGGACAGAAACAAATAGAAAAAAAAAGAGGAAACAATAAAAAAGATGTCTTCAGAGAAAGTTACTTCTGACACTCTAGCATCTTCTACAGGGGGTCCTTTCTCTCTCGTCCACTTCGTGTCACGATATTTGTGAAAAGGTTAATGATTTTAACCCTTTTAAAATACCAACTCAGCTGACCCTACTCCTGGCCCTATGATAACAAATCCTTGTTTCAAAGTTTAAATCCCTCCCTCATCTATTTCATGTTAATTTATGTCCCAAAACACTAAATTAATAATAATAATAATAATAATAATAAAGTTATTTTATGAAATTTATCTTTTACTGCCTTGAAGGATTTTACTTGAACAAATCGACCCCAGCACTTACCCCTTTTTTAAAGCCTGATACTTATTATATCAGTCTCTTTTGCTGAACTGCTAAGTTATGGGGATGTAAACACACCAACACCGGTTGTCAAGCAGTGGTGGGGGACAGACACAGACATAAAGACATACATGCCATGTAAAATGCACTTGTGCCTGTACCACGTTAAAGGGCTCATGCCAGTGGCACATTAAAAGCACCCAGCACACACTGTAAAGTGGTTGGTGTTATGAAGGACATCCAGCCATAGAAACCAAGTCAAATGAGACTGGAACCTGGTGCAGCTTCCTAGCTCTGGACAAACCGGTCAACCCATGCCAGCATAGAAAACAGATGATGATGATGATGATGTTATCCAAATAATTAGACAAAGGAATACTTAAACACATCTCTAATGATCAGCCACACACACACACACACACACACACACACACACACACACACACACACACACACACACACACACACACTATGGGCTTCTTTTGGTTTCCGTCTACCAAATTTACTCTCAAGACTTTGGTCGGCTCAAGGCTATAAGTAGAAGACACTTGACCAAAGTGCCATGCAGTGGGACTGAACCCAGAACCATGTGGTTTAGAAGCAAACTTCTTACCACACAGCCACACCTGCACCTAATATCTGTTGTATTAGCTCAACTGCAGCATCCAAGATTAAATTGTTTTGTTCAGAAGCTTGTAATATTAACCCTTTTGATACCAACCCAGCTGAAACCACCTCTGGCCCTGTAGTACAAATGTCTTGTTTTCATAAGTTTTGAATTAAAATCTTCCAACAAACCTTAGTCACAATTTATGTTCCTAACACTAGCTTAATGATAACTAAGTTATTTTACTAAATTCTTTGTTATATTTAAAGTAACTCAAAGAAACACAGAGCATCTCAACAGAAATACAGTAACGAAAGGGTTAATAATATTTATTATTATACAACTCACGTTTTTTTTGATATCAAGATTGAAAAAAAAAATTGACCTTGTTTGTAAAAAATTTTGGACCTGGGTTTACACCTCACTATGCAACTTATAAGACTACTAACTCCAAGAAAAGCAGATTTATGCAAGGACACTGGTTCACAACTGGGGTCCATATGACCCTTGGAGGAGGTCCATACAAGATTTAGTAATTAAAATTTATTAGGCACAGGAGTGGCTTTGTGGTAAGTAGCTTGCTTCCCAACCACATGGTTCTAGGTTCAGTCTCATTGCATGGCATCTTGGGCAAGTGCCTTCTGCTATAGCTTTGGGCTGACCAAAACCTTATGAATGGATTTGGTAAATGGAAACTGATAGACATATATGTATGTATGTATGTATGTATGTATGTATGTATGTATGTATGTATGTATATGTGTCTGTCCTCCCACCATTGCTTGACAACTAATGTTGGTGTGTTTACGTCCCCGTAACTTCGTGGCTCAGCAAAAGAGACCAATAGAATAGTCCTGGGGGCGATTTATTCGACTAAAAGGTGGTGCTCCAGCATGGCCACAGTCAAATGACCGAAACAAGTGACAGAGTAATAAAATAGTTAAACTTCTGAAATACACAAAATATTCCAACAAATTTTCTTTATACGATCCCTAATAATATTTAATCATAAAAAATATAAAGGGTTTTTTTTTTAATACAGGGATCCAGTGGCGTATAATAGGAATCAAAAGGGGTCCACCAGCAAAAAATGACCAAGGATCAGTGTTCTAGGAGATAAAGGGTTATAGTATGAGAAAAAGGGCCAGAGTAGACTAGGTTTCTTGCTGTAGAGGGGCCATTTTGGAAAAGTGGTGAGGGATGGGGTGGAGTGAGGTGGAGAGATAAAATTGGAAATTACATATGCAAATTAGATCTCACCTGACCCAGGTAGGATGTTGATGACTCCAGGTGGAAATCCAGCCTCAACTGTTAACTCGGCAAACTTCAAGGCAGTGAGTGGTGTTACCTAGGCAACAAATATAAAAATAAATACAAAATGCTTTTGCTTAAAACTAAGTGCGGTAATTCTGGTTCCTCCTCTCATTTGTAGCACAAAAAAAAATAATCTCTTCAGATCACTCAACCGGCTAAAAATAGCAGCCTCATCTTCTTCAAATCACACCTGACTATTTTACAAAAAAGAAAAAAAAGGACAAAGAAATATGTAGTCCAAGATATACTGTGCCTGAGGGAGGATTGTATGGTCATAGCTGAAACACCTTTGATCACAGATCTGCTTGATTAGGGCTGAAAGGGGCCATACAACAAATAGTTTCTACAGAGGTGTAGTAACACACACACACACACACGCATATGCATACACATATATACACACTCACACATTTACAAGTATGTGTGCATGTACACACACACACACACACACATATAAATATATGTATGTATATTTTCATCCAAAATGGAGATGAGTACCAATATTTCAATGTAGTACACTTGAACAATTGTGAGGATCTCTTCACATGAAACCATTGGTTGCCATGTTAATCCACAAATAACATATATATATCTTGTGCTTGAGATATTATGCCAAGCCAAGTAAAAGCGTGGTTGTCCTTGCATGCAGGCTTGTCCCCTGCATCCCTCTCCAGCTGGGCATTCCTAATCTTGTGGGCTTGTGGGTGCTGGTGCCACATAAAAAGCACCCGTACTGGTGCCATGTAAACGCACCTGTGCTATGGCCATGTTAAAAGCACCCAGAATGTTCTGTAAAGTGGTTGACATTAGGAAGAGCATCCAGCCATAGAAACCATGCCAAAGCAGACAAATGTAGCCGGGGCAGGTCTTCAGCTGATCAGCTCCTGTCTAACTATTCCACCCATGCCAGCATGAAAAACAGATGTTAGATGATGATGATTGCTTTTATATTGAACTTGGTGGAGGGGCAGGTAAATGGTGTGATGACAAGGCTGTTACCACTGCAGTGACACTGGGGCCTGTTATCATAATTGGTGATGACATAATTGTAAGTGAAATCTAGCTTTTCCACATATTGATGTAATTACCAAATCAGTCTTAGATGTTAGACTTAACTCATCACTTTGGGGATCTTTAGTGACAGAGTCCACTTTGTTACAAGCGCTTGGGCCAGGTCCCCACTTCAGGAGACCTTCCCCCACCCCCAATCTCAGACTTCCTGTACCATATTAGGAGGGGCATCCAGCTGTAGAAACCATGCCATAACAGACACTGGAGCACACTCCTGTCCTTAGGCCCATCAGATCCTGTTAAACCAGGGGTTCCCAAATTTGGGCGGTATTGCCTCCCTGGGGGCAGTGGAAAGGCTCGGGGCAGGGTGCATTGAAGAAAAGTGGGATGATAATGGGGTGGCCAAAATGGCGTGAGAGATATAAAAAAAATATCAATAGATTAACTAGGATTAAGTTTTATTTGTAAAATATATTCATTTTGAATTTGCAGCAGAAAATGTTTTATTTGTGGCGGGGAGGATGAGGGAGGTGCTAGGAATATGACCTGGGTGCCACGGGGAGCTGCAGTCCTTTCTGACTTAGAAATATAGAGAAAGAAAGAAGAAAAAAAGGTATATATTATGTAAGGTATTTTTTAATTAGTTATGATACGTGAAGCATTCGTTCATTTAAAATGTAATTGAGAGGAAAAAACAGAAGCAGCCGATTCATTTCTTGCTTAAATAAATGAAATAATATTAGTCATTGAGATAGTGTTGTCTTTTCCTCACCACATAATTATATCTATTTAGATTTTTCTCTGAGTAATGGACCTCAGCAATTTATTTTCTCATTTGGTATTTTTTTTTTAAAAGTAAACGATGGGGATAATGATGAAATTCACACACACACACATGCATATATGTGTATGTATATATTTATATACATACACACACACCTACAAGTAAAGGCTTCTTTTAGTTACCATGCGTCAAATCTACTCATAGGGCTTTAGTTGGGCCAGGACTGTAGTAGAAGAGTAACATCCAAGGTGCCACCCAATTGGAAGCAGCCCACAGGCACATGTGGAAAGAAAAGGTGTATATCTTAACCATACAGTTATGTCTGCACCTGTCTAGGTGTGTGTGTGTGTGTGCCCTTGTCTAGATATCATATGAGGGTTGTAAATGAGCATCACTGTCATATAAGGGGTGTTGTTCATTTCTGGTCTTCCAACAAAAATATGTCTGACCTTGGAGAAATATTAGTTTGCTTGAAAACAAGTGTAGATTGGTGACAGGAAGGGCATCCAGCTGTAGAAAATCTGCTGCAAAAAATTTTGTCTGACCCATGCAAACATGGAAAAGTAGACATTAAATGATTATTATTATTATTATTAAATAAATGAATCTCCGCACCTGAGCTGGTTTAAGTATGACTGTGTTTCCAGCAGCTAGACAAGCAGCCATCTTCCATGCCAACATCATAAGGGGGTAATTCCAAGGTACAACGATACCACAAACCCTTTTAGGGAGAGAAAGTGAAAGAAAGAGCATATATGCATTCAAATAGTGAAATAGATTTTAATTTTAGAAAAACATTTTAGGTAACAAAAAAAAATTAAAATTTCATCAGGGCGAGAAGAAAGAGAGGGGGAAGAAAGAGGCAAAGAAAGGGGGAAGAAAGAGGCAAAGAAAGGGGGAAGAAAGGGGGAAGAAAGAGGCAAAGAAAGGGGGAAGAAAGAGGCAAAGAAAGGGGGAAGAAAGAGGCAAAGAAAGGGGGCAGGTGAGATAATGAGAAAGTGAAGTAGAGTTACCTCTCCCTCTCCTTGGAACCACTTCCATCTGACATCCGTCCCACATTCTCAATATCATCCCTCCCCACTCTTGTTTCGCATTGATCACCCTTTCCTGTACCCCCAGTTGTCTCTCCTTCTCCCCTGAACTACATTCTATTGATACCCATACCTCATTCTTAACATCCTCCCACATTTGCCATCAATCAATCCCTCCACCTGCTACAACACATGTTTGCCACTCATTATACTCACCCCTACCATGCTTCTGACCTCCTCCCTCTGCCCCAGACAAATATCACACTAAAGCTTAATTCAGTTTTCAAATATCTTATTAACTTGCATTGTTGTATTGCAAATGTACACCCAATAAATTAATGAAACAATGCTCATTGCATATAACAGTTAGGAATCTCCTGTAATACAAGTTGTTGGATAATATTTTGAATGTAATGAAAGAAACTTAAATCCTTGCATATAACTAATCCATGTTACTGGGCACTACAAGTTAAGGCAGGTACCTTTTATTGAATATGACATAAAAATTCACATAAGAAAAGTGAAAGAGCTCTTTGAAATATACAGTACAGATTCCCCTAGGTGGCTGAGTGGTTCGCTGACCTGAGGTTGAATTTGGCAACTTTTTATATCTGTAAGTCGTCCTTCCAGAATCTTCGGCCAAACTGTTAGGCAAGAAAACTTGCTGCATTACTTTGAAGTTTATCATCTCTACCATAATAAGTTAGTTGGTGTTGATGAGATACAACAGGCTGTGGTTCTTGACTGTGAGTTATTGTTCGAAACTTAGCAGGGGCCTCGCTATAATACCTATTCCTTAATTCAGGAGAAAGCTAAAGAAAGGCTTAGTCTTGACCTTACAATTTTAGACATGACCTGACCTCTTTAGACATGACCTGACCTCTTTAGATTAGTAATTAAACACAAGCGTAACTTACCCAATAGGTTCCCTTTTTGTGTAAGTGAGATTTTTATTTGGCCGTGCATTGTTTATAGGAATGGTCTTGCCCTGAAACAGAGATACAAATGTTTCCAATAGTTTTAATGGAAATTCCAGTCAGTTATTTTGTTATTCCAGGAATAATGTTTATTATATGCTTTCATATCAATTCATTTAAGATTAATTTTATTGGCTTAAAGAGAAAAGAGATGGAAGTTGTGACATTCATTATTAAGATATATGAAACAACAATAATTCCTAATCTATTTTGTGGGGAGGTGGAGGTATGTTTAGTTGTAGGCAAAGACACACAACTGACAATGATACCCCTTGCATTTTCCTTAGTTCACTTGATTTTCGATAGGTACCATGAGGTGGTAAAGAATTTACCACAAAAAGGAGCTGAAATATCAAATAATGAGTGAGTGTATGGCTGGATTCATCCCCAGTTATCATTTTGACTTCAAGATGGTTCAGCTTCAACAGGCTGACATATTCTAAATATACTACTCAAAGACAAAGTCTTTAACAATGCTTCTCTTTTGAACCAAATGGCACACACCTCATATTCAGAAGTGATTCTTTGCAATCCCTCAACCAGCTAGAAATAGCAGTCAAATCTCCTTTAAATCACACTCTCTCCCTTATTTATTCTAAAATAGAAAAGGGAGCCTGTAAGTCTGAGAGATTAATGACAATCTTACTTAGAACTAGAAAATAATGCTTGAGGATTGACAAGACAATGCTTAAATACATATAATACATATAATACATGAATATTAAAGCATTAGAAAAGAAAAATTTGGTAGCCTCACTAGTGCTGGTGCCATGAGAAAAGTGCCCAGTATACTATGTAAAGTGGTTGGCATTCAAGAGGGCACCCAACCGTTGATGTCCTGCCAAAGCAGACACTGGAGCCCAATGCAGACTTTTGGTTTGTTGGATCCTGTCAAACTGTCCATCTCGTGCCAACATGGAAGATGGGCATTAAATGACGGTGATGATAATGAAGATATCTCTAATGAGAAAAAAAAGATGGAATGGTTCTGTCTTGGATCATAGGTTTCCTTAAAGAGGACTGACCTGGGGTTAAACAACAATGACAGAAATTTTTTAAAAGTGTGTTACCCACCTGGATTTTGTCGCACCAACCAGCAAAATACCTGAAGGTATCTATAGACATACCAATATGGGTCTTTAGAGCAAGGGTGTAGACTGCTCCAGCATCAATACTTTCAATTGTAGCAAGTTCTTCACGATGTTTATCCATCAAATCAGCCAACCTGAAAACACAGAAGATTGTGCGGTTCAGTTTCCACCTTCTAAACAGACACACTGTGGAGTACATCTCCCTCGTCTAAGATGGTGCTGTTGTTACAGATACAGACCTCCTAGAGCAGTGCTACTCAAAGTGGTGGTCCGCGGACCGGTGCCGGTCTGCGAGCCATCAGCTGATGGTAAGCAGCGAGTTTCCAGAAAAGAAAGAAACATTATTAAATGCTTATAAAATGCTTGTGCTATATTGTATTATTTATTTACAAAATAAATATAAGATAAAAGAAAATTGTCAGCTTTTATTATAACTAATATATATGTTAAAGTGAAGTGTATTGCCACTTAAGTGTGGCTGACCCCTAGGGGTGGATGTTACTGTTGCTTTAGCCCCAGGAGGACATCTCCTCCAGCTGGCTTATCGACACACTACTGTGTCCTGTTTGTTTTGCCAAGGGAAGTTATCCCTCTCATCGTGATCGTAGCACGAACGGACCCGGGTTTCAGGGTTATTTCCCTTCGTCAGCGTCCGATAGCTACCGACCTTCGATGAGAGATATAAATTCTTGGCAACCTTATGTATATTTTTCCAGTGAAATTCTTCACTGATATCGAAAAAGTGAAAACAAGCAATGTTAATTCTCTAAATGAAGTATTAACAGTAACTGCACGATAAAGTGAAGTGTATTGCCACTTAAGTGTGGCTGACCCCTAGGGGTGGATGTTACTGTTGCTTTAGCCCCAGGAGGCCATCTCCTCCAGCTGGCTTATCGACACACTACTGTGTCCTGTTTGTTTTGCCACTTTATCGTGCAGTTACTGTTAATACTTCATTTAGAGAATTAACATTGCTTGTTTTCACTTTTTCGATGTAATTGACTGGTCCCCTCACCCAAAATTTCGGGCCTTGTACCTTTAGTAGATAGGATTATTTTTATTTGGTTTTTACTTGCTGGGTCGGAAGAAGGGGACAGGGTCCATGGTCTTTGTAGACCCTCCTTCAATGGTGTGACTGATGCCATTAATTTACCTCTCAAGTCAACACTGATGGGAAAGATATATATTAAGTATGTCAACAATAACTTATTAATAGTTTAAAATATTCCATGTATATTAAATATATTAACACTTAACTACATGTGCCAGTGGCATGTTACAAGCACCATTCAAGCGGGATTGTTGCCAGTGCCACCAGACTGGCTCCCGTGCAGGTAGCACGTAAAAACACCTTTTGAGCATGGTCGTTGTCAGAACTGCCTGACTGGCCCACGTGCCAGCGGCACATAAAAGCACCCACTACACTCTCAGAGTGGTTGGCATTAGGAAGGGCATCTAGCTGTAGAAACCTTGCCAGATCAGATTGGATCCTGGTGCAGCCTCAGTCAAACCGTCCAACCCATGCCAGCATGGAAAACGGACGTTAAACAATGATGATGATGATGATATATATATATATACATATATAGTAAATGAAATATATGAATACATGGATGATACATCTTCCTGATACACTAGAACCTTTAACTAAGACCAATCAATAAACCCCTGACTACCAAGGATACACGACCTCTCCTAACTGTTGTTCTCGGATCTGCAGACCCCTACTTAGGGCAGTTATGCCTAACCATTCCTGCTACAATCACCAACTCTTTGATGAATTCAATGGAAGAGAGCCCCTCCCGTTGCACCCTCACTTGAGAAAGTTGAAGGTTTCGCTGAGAAGAAGGGTGTCTGTCTTCAAACCTTCCAGCTTCATTTGTGCTCTTGAGAGTAGTTAAGGACCAAAATGTAATGACCTCAGCTGGTCGCATCCTGTCACAAGTAACAAACAAAGAGGTTTTATTGATCCCTTTCACCTGGGAATAAGTATTACATACAGGAACAAGGGCATCATACAATTGAGGTTTCATTGCAGTTCTGATTTCAATGACTCACATAAAGTGGGGGCTTCCTATTAGAGTATCGTTATTAAAAGGCCCTCATAGGAAGGCCCCAGTTTTCTAATAAATACTGTTACTGAACACACAAAAGTGGACAAGATATCTCTTTTATTCTTTTATTCTTTTATTCTTTTATTCTTTTATTCTTTTACTTGTTTCAGTCATTTGACCATGGCCATGCTGGAGCATCGTCTTTAGTCAAACAAACCGACCCCAGAACTTATTCTATCGGTCTCTTTTGCTGAACCGCTAAGTTACGGGGACATAAACATACTAACATTGGTTGTCAAGCAATGATGGGTGGTGGGACAAACACAGACATGCAGATACACACACACACACACACACATATATATATATATATATATATGATGGGCTTCTTTCAGTTTCCATCTACCAAATCCACTCACAAGGCATGGCCGGCCAAAGGCTATTGAAGAAGACACTTGCCCAAGGTGCCATGCAGTGGGACTGAACCCAGAACCATGTGGTTGGGAAGCAAGCTTGTTTATTTCATAAATATTTGCTATAAAGGCATTACAAAGAGGGGATGAACAAGGACAGACAAACATAAAAGGGGTGAAGTAGCTGTATCGATTAAATATTTACAAATTTAAATACACAATAAAAATTATTTACAATGTTCAATTGAAGTATTGCTCATTACAGATGCAATTTGTAATGGCTTTCCTGAAGGATAGGCATCCGACCACCAGGGTAGACCATTACCACACAGTCACTCCTGCACCTTATAATAAACTTTCTTTCACCGGTTGCAGCTAGTTTGGTCATGGCCATACTGGAGCACTTTCATTCATAAAGAATATTACTAAGCATAGACATGAACCAAAATACTCGATATTAAATTCTTGCAATCTGCTGAATGAGCCGAAAAATGTGAGTCAAAGAATTTAATGAAAGGCCTCTGATTATTGCTCACCTGTACATTAAGCCACCTCTGTCACGAGCGTTCATTCTTCCCCATTCTCCATTCTCAAAAGCTTCCTAAAAAGAAAAAAAAAGAATAATAAAATAAAAAATGTTTTAAACTAAAAGATATTATGAACTGAAGACTCTAATTGCTTTTGTTAATTATCTTCATTATCAACATTAAAGCTGATTATTATTATTATTATTATTATTATTATTATTATTACCTCTGCCTTAGCAAAGGCGGCGGTCTTGTTTTCAGTTGTGTTTGTTTGTTTGTTTGTCCATGGAAAAGATATCTCAAGAACTGCTGGATGGATCCGGATGAAACTTTCAGGGATGTTTGGCCTCGTGACTGACACAAACTGATTAGATTTTGGGATCGATCCAGTACAAGCCAAGGATTCTGGATTATTCTTTCTGTTTTTTATACTTATTTTTTTTAGAGCGGTTGAACAGTGTGTCACCCAATGAATAATCTATCTCTTAGTATGAAGGCATGTAGCTTGGTGGTTAGGGTGTTTGGCTCAGGATTGTAAGGCTGTGAGTTCGATTCCCAGCAACACATTGTGTCCTTGAGCAAGATACTTTATTTCACGTCGGTGCAGTCCACTCAGCTGGCAAAAACGAGTTGTACCTGTAGTTCAAAAGGGGCCAGCCTTGTCCCATTCTGTGTCACACTGAATCTCCCTGAGAACTATATCAAGAGTATGCATGTCTGTGGTGTACTCAGCCACTTGCATGTTAATTTCAAGAGCTGGCTGTTCTGTTGATCGGATCAACTGGAACCCTTCTGGTTGTAACCCGACAGAAAAGGTTAGTTTATTTCTCAGTGTACAGCACTGGTTTCAGAGGGTGTTTTGAGAGGAGGGGGGGGAGAGAATAAACAGAGACAAAGAAAAAATAAAGAGAGAGAGAGAGAGAGAGAGAGAGCATGCTCAAATCAGACTTTCAACTTTCAGTGACCTTGCAAATATTTAGTTTAATTTCAACCTAACAAAGCCTGGATGTTTGACCTGTAACAGCCCCCCCACCTACCCACCATCACTGACTCCCCCCCTCTCCATCACTGACCTGCAACAGCGCCCCCCTCCCATCCCTCCCCATCCCTGACATCTGAAAAACAATCAAGTTATCTAAATACAAACATCTTCACTCTTAAACATATTCCCAGATAACTTCCATGAAATAGGTCACCTACTTTGTAAATCTCCACCTCAGGCTGACATTTTAGAAACCTTCAAGTAACTGATTCACATTGGTTGCTGCTGCTGCTGCTGTTGTTTAGCCCAAGGCGAGTCTTCATCCACCAGTCCTAAGGCACTGAACGTATCTTTTTATCTTGTTTCACTCATTTAGGCTGTCGGCCATACTGGGGCACCACCTTGAAGAAATCTTGTCAAATGCATAGAACCTGGTAGTTTTTTTTCTTTTATAAGCCTGGTATTTATTCTATTGGTCTCTTTTGCTGGACTGCTAAGTTACAGGGACATATACACAAACAGTGGTGGGGGACAAACACAGACAGACACACACACACACACACACATATTTATCATTCTTAAACAAGAATTTTATTGACAAAGTTTCAGCCAGAGAAGCCATCATCTGCCTATATATATATATATATATATATATATATATATATATATATACACTCTTTTACTTGTTTCACTCATTTGACTGTGGCCACCATGCTGGAGCACTGCCTTCAGTCGAACAAATCGACCCCAGGACTTATTTTTTGTAAACCTAGTACTTATTCTACTGGTCCCTTTTGCCAAACCGCTAAGTTACGGGGACATAAACACACCAACATCGGCTGTCAAGCAAAGGTGGGGGGACAAACACAGATACACTAATATATATACACACACACACATAAATATATACATATACACAACGTGATTCTTTCAGTTTCCGTCTATCAAATCCACTCACAAGGCTTTGGTCAGCCCGAGGCTATAGTAGAAGACACTTGCCCAAGGTGCCACGCAGTGGGACTGAACCTGAAACCATGTGGTTGGGAAGTAAACTTCTTGCCAAACAGCCACACCTGTAAGCAAACGATGAGGTATCAAGCACAGATCCATCTAACTCAAATAGATTCTGTTTTCTCATAGCTGATGGCCATACTGCAGCAAAACCCTCTGTCTCTCTCTCTCTTTCATGTCTCTTGCTCTTATGTCTCTCTCTTAATTTTTTCTTCCTATTTACTCTCTCTTCCTCCTCCCTCTCTCTCTCTCTGTATAGTGAAGGCATATGGCTTAGTGGTTAGGATGTTGCATTCCCGATTGTGAGATTGTGGGTTCAATTCCCAGATCAGACGTTTTGTTCTTGAGCAAAGCACTTCATCCCACATTGCTCTGTAATCCTTTCGTCATCTGACATGTGGCACATGGTGCACCTGTTCAGGTAATGTCTATTTGATGGAGGGAGTGAGCTTATGTCTACACAAACATTTGATCACTATAAACAAATCATCTGCGTTTATAGTGATCAAAAATTTCGGTAAAATTTGCCCAACGCTCATTCGTTGTCTAACAACAGGAGAGTCCATGATACATGCATATACAGGAGTTGGACAAAATAATGGAAACACCTTAAAATTTCAAACAAATTTATTTTGATATGGGGTAGGACCACCTTTGGCAGTAATTACACCTTGAATTCTACAAGATATAGACTCGTACAAAGTTTCAATTGTTTCCAAAGGAATTTTTGTCCATTCTTCAGCTAAAACAGTCTCCAGTTCTTGTAGTGATGATGGTGGAGGATATCGATTCCTTACTTGTTTTTCTAAAATGCACCATAAAGGTTCAATAACATTGAGATCTGGGGACTGTGGTGGCCAGAAAACATGTTCAAATTCACTAGAATGTTCCTCGTGCCATTCAGTAACAACTTTAGCTGTGTGAATTGGTGCATTATCAAAGATTGCGTTTTCCTCCAGAAACAGTTCCGCAACCATAGGATGAATTTGATCAGATAAAATGCTCAAATAGTCTTCACTATTAATTCTGCCATGAAAGGATTACATGGCCAGTAGATTTCCAAAATATAGCCCCCCCAGATCATCACAGATCCTCCTCCATGTTTAACAGTTGGAAGAAGGCAGTCTGGGTCAAATGCTTTTTTTGGCTGTCTCTACACGTATGGTCGGAAATAAGGTAAAGGATGACACGTCCGAGAAAATAACATTCTTCCACTGCTCTAGGGACCAATTCTGTAGATTTTTACTCCACTCTAAACAATTTGCAATGTTTGTTTTTGAAATAAGTGGTTTTCTGATTGCAGCCCTCCCATGAAATCCAGCTTTGTGCAGTTCCTGGCGAACAGTTTTTGTGGAAACTGGGTTCTCAAAGTGGTCATTAAGCTCTGCACTAATTTTGGGAGCTGTACTTCTATGTTCCTTTCTAACAATTCGCATAATAGTCCAACAGCCCCTATCTGAAAGTTTTGGTTTTTTTCCAAAGTTTTGTTTCGATGAGGAAGTTTTCCCCTCTTTTTCAAAGGCTGTCATTACTTTCGAGACAGTACTTCTTGATACACCAAACATTTTGGTTGTTTTCATTATGCTAGCGCCTGCCATACGAGCACCAACAATTTCACCTCTTTGAAAGTCCGATAAATCTGTCATTTGAATGAATTTTAATTACCTTTTTCTGATGATATGTGTGTGTGTGTGCATGTGTGTGTGTGTGTGTGTGCATGTGTGTGTGCGTGCATGTGTGTCTGTGCATGTGTGTGTGTGTGTGCATGTGTGTATGAGAGTGTATATTCTTTAGAGAGAGAGAGAGAGAGAGAGAAAGTATGATGATGATGATGATGTGGTGGTGGTGGTGGTAATGATGAAGATGGTGGCGATGATGATAATCATGATGGCAGTGGTGGTGGTAGTGATGATGATGATGGTGGTGGTGGTGGTGGCAATGATTTCTCTCAAACCCCCACCCCCTTAAACTCACCTTGGCCGCCTCCACTGCTCTGTTCACATCCTCTTTCGTAGCCTTCGACACTTTGCAGATCGCCTACAACAAACAAGGAATACATTTCTCTTAATTAATAAAGACAGCCCTAACGATCTGAAATACAATAGACATCAACCAAGTAGGGTCCTACACACTGATACATCAAGGCCATTAGTTTGCAAACTGATAAATACCAGCCCCCCACCCCAACTATATCTTTTCTTTCTTTCCTTTACTCGTTTCAGTCTGTAGCCATGCTGGGGCACCACCTTAAAGGATTTTAGTTGAATGAATCAAACCCAGTCCTCAATTTCCTTTCTTAAGGTTCTTATTCTTTTGGTCTCCTGCGTAAAACCACTTGGTAACCGGTGTTGGTATGTTTATGTCCCTGTAAGTTAGCAGTTGATAGAATAAGTACCAGGATTTAAACAAAAAATTAATAAAGGGGTTAATTTGGTTGACTAAAATCCTTCAAAGTGGTGCCCCAGCATGGTCATGGTCTAATGGCTGAAACTCTTTTACTTGTTTCAGTCATTTTGACTGCGGCCATGCTGGAGCACTGCCTTTAGTCAAGCAAATTGACCCCAGGACTTATTCTTTGGAAGCCCAGGACTTATTCTTTGGAAGCCTAGTACTTATTCTATCGGTCTCTTTTGCCGAACCGCTAAATTACGGGGACGTAAACACACCAGCATCAGTTGTCAAGCGACTCAAACACACACACACACACACACATACATACACACACATATATATATATACATATACGATGGGCTTCTTTCAGTTTCCGTCTACCAAATTCACTCACAAGGTTTTGGTCGGCCCAAGGCTATAGTAGAAGACACTTGCCCAAGGTGCCACGCAATGGGACTGAACCCAGAACCATGTGGTTGGTAAGCAAGCTTCTTACCACACAGCCACTCCTATGCATATACTCATTCGTTAAGAAGTAAATAAAACTATAAAACAAAGACGAAGCTCAGACATGAAAACAAAACTCACTGATTCGTCTGCTGGGTTGATAGTATTGTAAGTGACACGATCGGAAGAATCGACAAATTCATTGTCGATGAAACATTGATGAGGAAAGGTGATGTCCATATTGTTAACATGCAGCTTCACCTGGAGACGAATAAAAACATTTTTACCATTAAATAATTCCTTCAAAACAAAACAAAATCAATTTCTTAAAAGAACAAACAAATGTTGACTCATCATCATCATCATCATCACTACCATGATCTAATGTCCATTTTCCCTGCTGGCATGGGTTGGACGGCTTGACAGGAGCTGGCTAGGCTGGAAGGCTGCAACAAGCTCCATTGTCTGCTTTGCTATGGTTTTTTTCTTTGGCTGAATGCCCTTCCTAACACCAACCACTTTACAGAGTGTGGACTGGGTACTTTTTATGTGGCACCAGCACCAGTGAGGTCACCAAGTCACTTGCAAGGCAAGAGAGGAATTAGTATTGAGGAAGATAGCTTTGTGCCAGGTAATAAGGGATTAGAATAGGAAAGAGAGAGAGAGAAACAGACATCTCTGCTATAGAAGGGACATACTGCAGAGAGAGGGGGGGAGGGGAGGGGGTGATTTGTCAGAGCGTATTCTCAAGGTACAAGGAGGTGAACATGACTGGAATGGTAGAGGATTGTTTAGGGTGCATGAGCTGGGAGTTCATGAAAATGCAAAGGGGGGAGAATGCAGTGGGTGATGAAATATGAATATATGGGGTTGGGGTGTGACAGGGCAGCAATAATACAATTGGAAGGTATGTGTGTGCAATTATCATCATGATCTAATGTCCATTTTCCCTGCTGGCATGGGTTGGATGGCTTGATAGGGGCTGGCAAGGCTGGAGAGCTGCTCCAGGCTCCAATTATCTTCTTTGGCATTGTTTCTACAGCTGGATGCCCTTCCTAATGCCAACCACTTTACAGCAAGGTAAACGAACATTAAATGATGATGATGATACGGATGCTTAATTCTATCAGTTCCTGGGGTAAGGATGCAATGGAAATAAAACTCATGAAGGGTCTTTATGAAGAAATATTAGTCATTAAACAAATTACTGTAAATAACCCTTTGAAACTTTAAACCATTTATCACAATCCTGGTGACCTTCATTTGATCAACAATGGTTTTTGTGTTGGTTGGGGAGGGGTTCTAAGTACAAGACTCCACTGGTAAAGGGTCACAGGGTATAGTTTATATCAGCCCAAGTAAAATCCTTGTAAATAAAGGCTGACTGGAACAATGTGAAATAAAGAGTCTTGCTCAAGAAGACGAGATGCCACCAGCAATCAAAGTCAGGACCTTACAATTGTGGGCTGAATATACCCCAGCCACACCGTCCCACACCTTCACAGGTTAATAGGAGTGAATTGGCTGAGTTATTAGAAAAACGGTGAGATGCCTTTTGGTATTTGATTTCACTCTCTATACTCTGAGTTCAAATCTCACTAAAGTCAACAACCCTACACCAGGAGTCAACAAAGTACTTATTTCTTTATTGCCCACAGGGGACTAAGCAGAAAGGGGACAAACAAGGACAGACAAAGAGATTAAGTGGAGATTTACAAAATAGGTGACCTATTTCATAGAAGTTATCTGGAATATATTTAAGAATGAAGATGTTTGTATTTAGATAACTTGATTGTTTTTCAGAAGTCAGGGATGGTATTTCATCTGTTACGGCAGACGATATACGGCAAAGCATTTCACCCGGCGTGTTACCGATTCTGCCAGCTTGCTGCCCTCAATCAACAAATATTGCACAAGTCCTGGATGATGGACTGGCAGAATTATTGGAATATCGTAGGAGACATGCTATAGAATCTGTTTCGGTTCTTTATATTCTAAGTTTAATTCCACAGAGAAACCCAGGTCAGAGCTTATCCCCAGCCTGCAGTATTATCACTAATCCCCTATCTGCAGTACCCTAATCCCCTGCTGACAGTACTGTGATTAATCCCTTGTCTGCAATACCATCACTAATCCTCTGCCTGCAGTACCATCATTAATGTCGATTCCCTGCCCCACGGGACCATAATTAATTATAAAAGTGGAGATGGGTGGGGAAAGATTATGGTGATCTGCTAACGAAGGGAAACGATGATGATGATGATGATGATAACAGTAAGGGAGTCGGTGAAGAGAATCAAGTCTACCATCCAACACTCTATGACAACTACTTAATGTGCTCCAGTATGGACAGACAACATGATAGTTAGGTGCCATCTGAGGAACTCGGTTCTTCCTCATTTTGTTAATGTTTGACATTGAATTAAGGCTTGCTCATTTAATGCCAGATTGCTTCCAGAAATTTCACATTATGCATAAAGCAAGTTATATCAGCGTTGTTTTAAATAAAAAAGAAAAGAACAATAAAGTGTTTTATAAAAAGCATTAAATAAGCCAAGTCTTTATTTAATGTCAAACATTAAAAAAAACCTGATGAGGTCATTTAAAATGAAATTACTTCTGGCAAATTTTCCTATAGCAAAAATGTTTGAGGTGAAATTTCCGATAACCCTCTCAGACAACAACATCAAAGAACACATTCTTTAGTGTTTTGGATCAGTTCAAGTAATGCCAGTATGCAAAGAAACCATTTTAGCAATGGTAGTGAACATTATGATAACTGCAATGTAAAATGGTAAATACTGTTGGCTCCAAATCACTTACAGCATCAAATTCAAAAGGTTCTTCATCTGTGATTCCACGACTACGTAATATAATGTAATTGGACAGTTCTGCAAATGTGGTATTCATGTAGATGTGTTCATTCTCTAAAGCAACACCACCACATTTTTCTTTGATTTCTTCAACCATTCTAAAAAGTAACAACAACAACAATAAAGAAATACATTCAACAAAAACAAATAAATAAGGAAATAACACTTTTATTTATCTTCTGAATAAAGGAGTGTATGTAGGTTTGTGTGTGTATTTTGTGAGGAAAAGAATCAAAGTATGTATATGAATATACATACATGTAGGTACTTAGGCATATGCATAGACATGTAACCTAACGGATATCCGTGTATATGTGTATGTACATGCATATATGAATGGTTTAGACTCAAACAATGAATTAATTTGAAGAATTCATTAAAAATTAACTAGGCTAAAACTAGAATAACTGACAATGAAGCTAGTGTCATGTATTCCCTTACGTATATAAATGGTCTGGTTCCATTAGATTCATTGGTCTGGCAAGGAAGCACTAACTGAAGACCCTTTAAGATATTGAATTGCTTGTCTTATGAATGTCTGAGGGGAGAAGGTGGTCCGATGACAAGAAACAACAATATTCAGTTGAAATCTGTCAGAATGTTTTGAGTGTACCTCAAGTATTATAAGCTATGTAGCGAGACACAAGAACCCAGCACCATTTTGAATGAGATCTCACCGGTAGCCATTACCATGTCCGTGACAAGAATGAGATCTCGCCAATAACCATTACCGTGTCCAAGACAAGAACAAGATCTCAACGGTAGCCATTTGCCATGTGCGAGATGACAATGAGGATTTTGCCGGCAACCAGTATTTAAGTAGGAGAATAAGATATTCTCTCTCTCATTTCTTCTCGCGCTTACGCCGAGAAGCACTGCGAACCCAGCAGTTACAGCAGACCCTTCTCCTGCTCTGACTCCACATGCTTATCTCCAGAGGTAACGAACCTCATGTGTACAGAGTTAAGACAAACCACACACTGCTATAAAGATGGTCTCTGAGAGCGAATCACATGAACGAGAACTCTGTAAATAAACGGCTATTGAATTGTACTCTACTTGTGAACTTCTTCTTTATGTTCCAGATCCTTGAAGCTACAAAAATAATCATAATGGGAGGAGGAGATATTCCACAGGTATCATAAACCTTCCATTCCATCATAGCTATATTCTTTATTTTACTAACACTCTCAGAAAAGCACAAGGGCCACAACATTACTAGGGCTGCCTCCTTGTTGATGTATAAATCTGATCATGAATGGTTAACTGATTAGAGAAATTAGGTTATGTGGTAAGAAGCTTCCTTCCCAACCACATGGTTCTAGGTTCAGTCCCACTGCGTGGCACCTTGGGCAAATGTCTTCTACCATAGCCTCAAGCTGACCAAAGCATTATGAATGGATTTGGTAGATGGAAACTGAAAGAAGTTTATTATGTGTGTGTGTGTTTGTTATTGTCACCCTTAGCGGTTTGGCAAAAAGAGACTGATAGAATAGGTACCGGGTATGAGAGAAAAGAAAGTAGTGGGGGGAGGGGTCGATTCATTTGACTAAAATTTTTCAAGGTGGTGCCCCAGCATGGCCATAGTCTAATGACTGAAGCAAAGTAAAATATAAAAAAATAATTAATGAAATGAGATAAATGAGGAATGTTCCAAGGATTATTTACCTCACAACATCCATGGAACCGGCTCCAGCTTTGAAGAAGTCTGTTGTGTCTTCGATTTCTATATTCAATATAGATTTCCAAATTTCCTGGAAAAGAAAAAAAAAAAAAAGTGTTTTCAGATCAAAAATGTTTAAAATGAATGTGTTTGGCAGGACGGGGTGGGGTGGGGGTGAGAAAGACCTGCAAAAGAAAGAGGTTTAGGGTGGGAGGGGGAAGGTGGTTAGCATAAGACCGGGGGGGGGACATAATAGGAGTGGTGAGAGGTAGAAAATAGGGATCTGTCTGGGTGGCCTTGTGGTGAGGGTGGTAGGCAGATAGTTACTTCAGAAGGGTGGTGGTGGTGGTTTTGGTGGTAGTGGTGATGGCAGTAGGAGTAGTGGTGGTGGTAGTAGTAGTAGTAGCAGCAGCAATAACAACAGCAGTAGTAGTGGTGGTGGTGGTGGTGATAAATGAGAGAGAGAGAGAGAGAGAGAGGAGATGAGAGAATCTGTATGCCAGAGGTTTATTGTAGTAGTCACTGAATCATTGTGGTGGTCATTATAGTAAGCAGAATGGATAGAAGAGGAGATGGCACCGTTTAGTGGTCAAGCAGTGGTTGCAGATTGGTGAGTGAGTCTTAGATGAGGTCATTGTAGCAACAATAAAAGAGTTAGAAAAAGAGAGAAGAGACAGTGGTGCCATCTGTGGGCCAGAAGTTGGATTGTTTTGGTGAGTCTTTTCTAATCTTCTGGATAATTTTGTTTTAGATACAGTCTAAAATGGTCAGAGGAAATTTTGCTGTAGGAACATTTTTGCCTGCATCTATAATATTCTTCTTTACTGCTAGAAATATGGTGACCAAACCTCAAGTTGATCTTTTGTTGGATCATATGGAGAAGTCTTCAAAAATATTTACTGAATCTCTTAATCTTGAGAGAGGTGGGTGGGGGACAGAGGTAGTGGTAGTGGTGATGGCAGTAGGAGTAGTGGTGGTGGTAGTAGTAGTAGCAGCAGCAATAACAACAGCAGTAGTAGTGGTGGTGGTGATAAATGAGAGAGAGAGAGAGAGAGAGAGGAGATGAGAGAATCTGTATGCCAGAGGTTTATTGTAGTAGTCACTGAATCATTGTGGTGGTCATTATAGTAAGCAGAATGGATAGAAGAGGAGATGGCACCGTTTAGTGGTCAAGCAGTGGTTGCAGATTGGTGAGTGAGTCTTAGATGAGGTCATTGTAGCAACAATAAAAGAGTTAGAAAAAGAGAGAAGAGACAGTGGTGCCATCTGTGGGCCAGAAGTTGGATTGTTTTGGTGAGTCTTTTCTAATCTTCTGGATAATTTTGTTTTAGATACAGTCTAAAATGGTCAGAGGAAATTTTGCTGTAGGAACATTTTTGCCTGCATCTATAATATTCTTCTTTACTGCTAGAAATATGGTGACCAAACCTCAAGTTGATCTTTTGTTGGATCATATGGAGAAGTCTTCAAAAATATTTACTGAATCTCTTAATCTTGAGAGAGGTGGGTGGGGGACAGAGGTAGTGGTGGGGTGTTTGTTACTTTACCTTGAGGTTTGACTCCATAGAAACTTCTTCTGGAGTCAGTTCTAATTTCTCTGCTGAATCATCAACTTTACCATATTTGGAAGCTTTTATCATCTTGCCACTGGCCAGCTGCAGCTGGGAGACATTCACCTGGAAAAGAAACGGGTTTTAGAAATGGTAGTAATGTCTGCAGAAGGGTCTAAAATGGTGGTTCTCAACTGGGGTCCATATTACATTATGTGGGATCTGTGCAATCAAAATGGTAAATTAGGAATCTGCAATTAATATTTTAAGGGTCGATAAAACATTTTGATTTAGATGTATTTGTTGCAAGAAAACAAAATAGGTTTCTTTCTCTAACGTTTTACATTACAGAACCAATGCAAAGGAAATGTGTGGAAAGCAAAAGAGGAATTTTGAAAGAAATATCGATAAAACTGGTTTTTAAACATCAAATGGCTAGCAGGGGCACTAAAATAAAATTGTAATCAAAGGGGTCCTTAGATAAAGCAAATGGTTGAGAACCATTGGTCTAGAGGAATAACATGAACAAATAAAAAAGAAAATATTCTATTAGGACTAGTGTGAAAATACCGAAGGATTTGGCGCTGTCATGAAAACCAAATATTGAGGTTGGTTCCAATATTCTTAGTGTAATAAACCAAGAAATATTAATTAACTAGCTGAGGTACCCGGTAATAAATTACCACCATTAATAAGATGTCTGCTTATAGCCATGAAACATTTTGCGTCAAATTTCGACATCTTTCAAAAATTTTAAATCTATATTAATAGGTAGGACCAATTTGACGAAAAAATAAGCAGAGTCTGGTAGCGAACCAGTGTCGTTGTCATTTTTGTGCATGTGCGTAAAATGGTGAAATTTTACACTTTGGGGCAGATTTTTTCTAAATCGAGGTCATGATAGCTGGTGCACAAAATGCCTTAATTTTTCTTGAGAAACTAAACGCTCTTGCCTGATCAAAACCTGAAATGCTGAGGAATTAAAACAACGAATTGAAATAATAAGTTTTAGCAAATCAAAACAATTTGCATTGAAATGAAAAATTAGCAAATGCTGAATAGATTATCATTAATAAGCTGTCTGGTTATATCCATGAAACATTTTTCGTCAAATTTCGGCATTTTGCATTAAATTGATGTCATGGAGGCCAGTGTGAAAAATGCCGATGCTGATTAAAAATCAATTTTTTAAAAATTCCAAGAGTGTCAACTTTCATCAAAGTCTGTTGGACAGTCTTGGAGGAGTTAAAGTAAGAAATTCACAAACACACCAACTTGCCATTTATTATTATAGATTGTTACACATGATGAAGAAAAAGATTAATTAGTTTAACAATAAATTCTGTTTTGCAAATACCAAGAGTAATAAATTTGTAAATTGGTAAAGACTGAACAAATCTTAAATCTTGTTACACATTTATCTCCAGGAATATTCCAAAATATAAACTTGCTTACCATTTTATTATCATTTCCAAAAAGAATCATTCCATTTTTATGTACAATGGCTGGCTTGGAACATCCTTCAATGGCAATTTCAGTTCCTCGTGGCACTAACCGATTCCATAATTTTGAACCACTGAAAGTAACTTGCTGTAAATAAATGGCATATATTTATATATACATGATTTTATATATATATATATATATATATATAATTTAAAGTAAACAGAAAATGGAGAAATATTGGCTTACATCAATTATTATTTTTTAATTCAATACAAATAGACTTAATATAGGATGCAGTCCATTTGTATTGAATTAAAAAAACAAGTCAATTGCTAATCATCGATATTTCTCCATTTTTTGTTTACTTTAAATTTGATTCCTGATAAACTCATATTTATTTTTGTCATTACCTATAATCTTTGAACATAATATGCTTGCATATGTATGTCCAAGGTTAACATAGGTAATTATACCAGTAGTATAATAGATACTTTTATCCCTTAAACGGTTATTCCAACCTCTAACTCTACTAACCTTATATATACATACATATATATATATATATATATATATATATATATATATATATATATATAAGTTTAAATAGGGGTTAAGAAAACCACCTTAAGGGAAAGAAAATATCCAATGAATTACTGGTTTGTTACCCATTATTTTGTTGTGAATAATAATGATATTCCTAAAATAATAGGTTTAAATAAAAATCTTGGTTTATAAATATTCAAATTCAAATTCAGAAAGTGGAGAAGTAGCATTAATATAGTTTATTAACTACAAAAATTCAACATGTTCTCTTATATCTATTTTGAGTTTTCCCAAAAGTTAAATTCCAGTAATTAAAACATTTTATTGGTCAAAATCTTGTCAGGAGAGTAAAAAAGACATCTCGTTATGTTATTACATGTTATTCTTCCAAAGCATCTCGAAACATCTGTTTGGGCAAAATCGAAACAGCTGTAAGAGAATATGTTGAATTTTTGTAGTTAATAAATTATATTAATGCTACTTATCCATTTTCTGGATTTTCTGAATATATATATATATATATATATATATTCAAAGTGAAAAAAACATATTACATATACAACCTGCACACACACGCACACATGTAAAATGTGGTGTTAGGATTGTCCCGACATCTGTTCCATAGGCACACCAGAATACTGTTGGTACATTCCAATAAAAACAGCAACCCCAGCATAAGCAAAACGGGCCAGATATTGTCTAATGGCACAGGGAACAAAAGTCATGCACTGTTGTAGAGATCAGCTGCTTAGCATCCAACCCATGACAACCCTTTAAATACCAACCCACCAGAGACCACCACCCCTGATTCTATGATACAAATTTCCCATTTTAAAATGACCTATATCAAAACTTTTCATCAAAATTTTGTGTCAATTTATATTCCAAACACCAGATTCTTAATGAGAAACTTATTTTACTGGATTATTTTTTTTTTTAATTAATTGAAAAAAGGAATCAGAGTAGTTCAACAGAATATGGTAGCAAAAGGGGTTAAAGTGATCTAAATTAAAATGGTTCGTCAAAATTCCATGTTAATTTAAGTTCTAAACGCTAACTTAATTATTTATAACAAAATTTTTTTTTTTACTAAATTCTTTATTTTCAAAATTAATTGAAACAAAAGAAGTGTATTTCAATAGAAATATGGTAACAAAAGGGTTAAAGTGATCTAAATTAAAATTGCCAAAACAAATAAGAATTCCATATTATCGACATTCCACCCAACAGTTATCTTTTATCATTTATATTTTGTGTTTATTTATTTTAAATACCCTGACCTCTTTCAAACATTTCTATTGTAAGACAACTTCAAACTTCTGTCATGTGTGGGTATGTTGTAGGAGATGAAATTGTCACTTGGCCCAAATCAAATTCTGTGGAGTGCTTTGTCTGTCAAAAGCTCACGCCATTCGTTAACCTTAGCTCTCATTATCTATTCTCATCACATGATTTATAATCAGTCTTTTGTTGCTTTATCTTCACAGAAGAGATGAACTAAATTCACTCCTAAGGTCACAAGATATTTTCAACAGGTCGTCCTTTGTCTTCCATTTCCCATTTTGTATTCACAGCAGACATTTTAATAGAACACAACAAATTCCTCTTTTCAAAACATCCAGTTTTAAAAGCAGGTGAGTCACTGGAGTGTCAAACTACTGGCAATGTGTCCAATAGCTGTGACATTGGCTCAGTGTGCATAGCTGAAAAAGATGGCATGGAGTATGATTGGTTAATTAGAGTTCTAATTATCTAATTATAGCACTATATTATGCCAAAGTGGACTCAATATGTATAATGACAGCTAGTAAAAACAGTTGGTGATTTGAGCTAAAGGCATCTCTATGTGATTGTTAACCAAAGCTGCAGGAAATAGCAACCAAATTTCCCTCAAATCACATCCTACTATCTTCAAAAAGGAAGGTTACATTAGATATATTGTGTCTGAAAAATCGATAACTATAAATGCAAATAACATCAGCAAATGAATAAATGAGAAACACAATCCAATGAACAAACACAGACACTGAACCACACACCAAAGGATATAAATACATCACCAATATCAAGTTGTAACAGTTCTTGCCTGAAGATTTCAGTGGCATGAAACTCAAGAATGAGACAAACATTCAATTCCAATAAATATAAAAAAAGCTATACCTTCCTCTACAACATGTGTTGAGAATTCTTCTCATTGAAACAAGCCCATTGTAGATACATATGTGTGACAAAATGTGTGTGTGTGTTTGCATGCCGTAAGTCTTCTAGCGATCACTCCCCGGTGCTGTAAGTCTTCTAGCGATCTCTCCCCGATGCTGTAAGTCTTCTAGCGATCACTCCCCGGTGCTGTAAGTCTTCTAGCGATCACTCCCCGGTGCTGTAAGTCTTCTAGCGATCTCTCCCCGATGCTGTAAGTCTTCTAGTGACAATCTCACAGCCTAATTCTTCCTGTGGACTTCTATGACCTCAATCTTCTATTGATGACCTTGTGGCATAAGTCTTCTTGGGGGTCACCTAATATATATCATGCATGTCAGAATTCACTCTCTCATTAAGTGTCATAGACCTACCTGTCCATCGATCATGGCCCAAGCTCCAGGAACTTTGTCGTTACCTCGAATATAATTATGAATAGCTTCTGCTGGTTGATCCCAGTTTATCTGAAATAGAAAGACAGCTGATTATTTCTTTTAAGTCAAACACCAAATGTCTAGAATTTTTTACTGGAATCCTTGTAATCAGTGAGAATCCATCAAAGAGATTCACACTCTAATTTTATGGTAAAGTAAAAGTGTTTATACTTGAATATATCAATTTCAAAGTTTGGCACAAGGCCGACACTTTGAGGGGAGCGGGTAAGTCGAGTCCATCAACCGCAGTATTTGCCTGGTATTTATTTTACCAACTCCAAAGGAATGAAAGACAAAAATCAACCTCAGAACATGAAGCATTTTGCTCACCATGCTAACAGTTCTGCCAGCTCACCACAACAACAACAACAACAATAATAATTAATGTCAAGAATTTTATAAACTTACAAGAGAAAATGAAATAATGCTTTTTTTTTTTTTTTTCAAATGGTGAATCTCAATAATAGGATTTAAATATTCAGTTGAAAATCCCCTCCTGCCCTCCAAAAAATGATATTTAGAAAAGAAATTCTTACTTTAACAAGGGATTTTTTCAAAAGTGCTTCATAACTTGCTCCTTCTTCTGGCTGAATAATTTTAGGGGCCCGGTTTTCAGAAATGAGTTTCACAGCATAGTCCTAAGAAAATTTAGATGAAAAGAAATTTAAAAAAAAAAAAAAAAAATGAGATTTCAACAGAACAGACAGAAAAAAAATAAAGAGAAATCATCATCATCATCATCATTGTTTAACGTCCGTTTTCCATGCTGGCATGGGTTGGACGGTTTGACTGAGGTCTGGAGAGACAGCAGCTGCACCAGGTTCCAATCTGATCTGGCAGTGTTTCTACAGCTGGATGCCATTCCTAACACCAACCGCTCCAAGAGTGTACTGGGTACTTTTTACATGCCACCAGCACAGGGGCCAGAGGGGGCTGGCATCAACTATGATTGGATGGTGCTTTTTATGTGCTACTGGCACAGAAGCCAGTCGGGGCAAGGGGGCTGGCATTGACCACGTTCGGATGGTGCCTTTTATATGCTACCGGCATGGGGACCACAACTACAATTTCCATTTGATTTCATTTTAATTATATAATTAACATTTAATTATATAATTAAATGTTAATTGATAAATAAGACTAAACTGAGTCCTTGCTACTCTGTTTTGCCTCCATTTGTTGAAGGTGACTTGATTGAAACAGGTGAATAGAGAGAGAGAGAGTGAGGATAGAAAATAAACAAGGATGAGGGAGTGGTAAAAATGAGTGGCTGGTCTGAGAGGGTGATAGAGGAGAGAGTCATAGAAGAGAGAATGATGACAGGGAGTAATAGAGAGAGGGGAAGTGATGGTATGGAGTAATGGGAGAGAGATAATGATGTCAGGGATTAATGAAAGAATTGCAATGAAGATAGGAAGTAATGAGAGACAGATGGTGTAATGGAAGAGAGACAGTGATAGTAGGAGTCTGTGGGAAATGGACAGTGATGGTAGTTACAGGTTTTCTAGGAAGAGAGAGAGAGCAAGTGATGGATAGTGATAGAGATAGGGGATGGTAAGAAAGGTTGATGGACAGCAACCACAAGGAACCCAGGAGAGAGTGAGTAATGGTTAGCTGTACAGAAGAATGGTAAGTCAGATAGAAACAGTGTGTTTGTAAAGAGGAGAGAGTGGAACGATGGGGAGATGAGAGGTTATCAAAGAGACTGGGCAGTGGAAGGAAATGGAGACCTCAAAAGAAAAAAAATGCACTAAAACCCAAATGTAGAAATATTAAACAGTGCAGCCTCCATTGGTACCATCATTTTGATGCTTGTTATACTAAATTGCAAATGGTAGCTTGAGTAAATTGATTACCATTTTGAATGGAAACAAACTGAGATCAGGGATATTTCTTTAGTCTTGCTTAGGCCATGACAACCTCTCTAATACTGGAGTCATAAATGCACTGAGAATATTATTAGTAGTTGGTGGTTAGGAAGGACATCCAGCTGTAGAAATCATTCCAAAGCAAACATTGGCACATGTTGAAGTCTTTGGACCCATCAAATCCAGTCAAACCATCCAACCAATGCCAGTGCAGCAACATAAATTATGGCAATGATGATGATGATATAACATATTTTTAATATTTACCATGGCTTTAATTCCTTCTGGAAAGAGAAATCGGTTGTATAAAGTTTCCACTGTGTCATCAGGGGTGATGTAGGTGTGTCGCTGTAAGAGGATCGGTCCTGTGTCAAGCCCATCGTCAGCCCAGAAGATTGTGAAACCAGTTTTTGTGTCTCCTTCAATCAAAGACCTACAAGAAGAATTTAACAGCAAAGAAGTTTGGATTTGAAGACTTTTTAATGTGTTCAGACAACAGACCGTACAGGGCTCCTCAAAGTGGAATGGTACTGACCCCTGGATATGCAAGAACAATTTACATGGGCATAGGAGACAAAAAGAGGGTGACAGATGCATTTGTTGAGGAGGTTTTTTTGTCCCCTATTTAACTATTCCCTTTTTTATTTGTTTCAATCATTTGACTGTGACCATACTGGGGCAACACCTTGAAGAATCTTAGGTGAATGAATTGACCCCAGGACTTTGTTTTGAACCTGGTACACATTCTGTCAGTCTCTCTTGCTAAACTGCTAAGTTACAGGAACATAAACAAACCAACACCATTTGTCAAGTGGTGGTGAGGACAAACACAAAGACGCATATATGCAATAAGCTTCTTTCAGTTTCCATCTACTAAACCTACTCGCAAGGCTTTGATTAGTCCGAAGCAAAAGTAGAAGACACTTGCCCAAGGTGCCACGCAGTGGGACCGAACCTGGAACCATGTGGTTGGGAAGCAAGCTTCTTATCACACAGCCATATCTGCAGTGGCTGTTTTTATTGCATGTGTGTGTGTGTGTGTGTGTGTGTGTGTGGTTGTGTGTGTGTGTGTGTGGCTGTGTGTGGTTGTGTGTGTGTGGTTGTGTGTGTGTGTGTGGCTGTGTGTGGTTGTGTGTGTGTGTGTGGTTGTGTGTGTGGTTGTGTGTGTGTGTGTGTGTGTGTGGCTGTGTGTGGCTGTGTGTGGTTGTGTGTGTGTGTGTGTGGCTGTGTGTGTGTGTGTGTGTGTGGTTGTGTGTGTGTGTGCGATTGCATGTGTGTGGGGGTGTATAATATAGCATGTAGTTTACATCTAAAGCACAGAATGTATGTATATTTATGGTAATGTAATGTGTGACAATTTTTATTATACACAACTTATAAACCCTTTACAAAACTTTTTAATGTTTACATTCTTTTACAATTCTGTGTTAAGTGATCACTGATGCCAATGTCTGACCATAATAGAAATTTGTTCCATTCTACAGTGTCAGCTTTTAAGTTAATGATGACAAAAAGTGATGGTGACAACATTTAAATTGTTGATAATGAAGTTGAGATAGATGACAATGTAATCTTGACTGAAGATGACAATTTTAGGGCTGATGATGACAAATTGGAGGTAGGACAAATTTGAAGGGGAACTACAGTATACAAGTCAGGGCATTACCTAATGTTACAGGTGCAGTGGCTGTTTTTATTACATGTATGGAAATAACCACACATTTTCATAATGTCTTCCAAATTATATACTTAAGATTGCAGAAGAAACCCTGTGTATGCATATGTACGTGCTTCAACATTGTTAATCATATCATATCTAATATACAACAATATCCCAACACATCTCACCACCACCTTTTACTGGGAATGATTAAATGGCCTAAAATTAAACAAACCAGGTCACAAAAGATTATCTAAGCAAAACCTCTCAGCTACTCAATGGAACACAATTACCTCAAATTTGAAACATTTTTAGAGACAGTCTGAGACCAACACAGAACACTTCAGTGGCCCACTTATGAGCCACAGTCCATTGGCAATAGATGGGCTATCTATGGCCGACCCCTGATCTATACAATACTACAGCTATTTGCAGGGCTAAGCTCTGTCTCATGATCTCTATTGGCAGTCAGCTGGATTGGACCTTTGACTGTGCAATAAATATCTTTATTACAGTTACAACGGTGTGCAGGTGATCAAGTGACTTTCTCAACCAGAGAACACTGGCCAGCTGTAGCTTTCTCACAGACTACAAGAGTTAGTAAAATCTGTAACGCATCAGTTTCCATAGTGTTCAGTGGATAAGAGATAAAACAATACAAAACCAGCACAGAACATCGCACCACATGGCAATATCACACCAAATACACATGTGCACACACGTGCACACACACGCACACACACAGTCACATTTATCCATACATTCACACACACACACACACACACACACAGCCATGCACATAGAGTCCCACTCTACTCACACACCAACATACTGCCAGCTTTAATCAAGTTTTATCACAGACCAAAGCCATTTCTACCTGGAATAATCTTTACAGCATTCTTTTGTGGAAACAAAACAACCCAGCACCATTCTTAAGACAAGAGCCCAGTGGGGAGTTAATGGGAGAGGAGGGTCCCACAGTTTGAAGGGCCCAATGTTAATCTATGTTTGCAGCTTGCTGCTAAGAACAAACAGAGACACTCTGTTTATTATGATGACGAGAGTTCCAATTGATCCAATCAACGGAACAGCCCACTTCGTGAAATTAATGTACAAGTGGCCGAGTACTCCACAGACATGCATGCCCTTAATGTAGTTCTCAGGGGGATTCAGAATGTAACATGGCTGGCCCTTTTGAAATACAGGTACAACTCATTTTTGCTGGCTGAGTGGACTGGAGCAACGTCAAAATAAAGTGTCTTGCTCAAGGATACACCACATTACACCACCAGGAGTTAAACTTGTGGCCTTATGTTCATGAGCCGAATACCCTAACCCACTAAACCATGCACCTTCATAAATAAAATCTTGAGTAAATGCTAAGTCTCACAATCTCTGACGATCCTTCGTGGCGACACAAATAAGCACCCAGTGCACTCTGTGGAATGTTTGACATTTAGGAAGAACACTCGGCCAGAGGAACCATGCCAAAGTAGACAGTGAAGCTTGGCCCAGTCTTCTGGCTCACCAATTTCTCTTGAACCATCCAACCCATGCCTGCATGGAAAACAGACAATTTTTTTTAAGGCATCGGAGGAGGTGGGGGCTTCACAAGGATAAAATAAAATTTAATTTAATAAATATATTATCAGACGAATTCAATTTACAACAAAATGACATCGAGAGTTATTTCCCCTGCTTATCATTTATGCCTATTTAATAAATTTTGATTCACCCGTCCGCTTGTTTTGAAAATAATCAAAGCAAAATAATGAATTCAAGCCACTCTGCCAATGAGTATTTCTGCCGTATTTGGCGAAAATCCGTTTGGCTGTTTTCCAGTAATTTTGCAAACACAAAAGCAAGCGACTACAATGCCCTGCTTTCGCTGACGAGCGCAGGGTAACGTAGATGTATAACATTGCTAATATTCTATCAGAAAGACCGAGATCCCTCTGCAAAGCTAAGAAATACTTGACCCTGATCAGCTGCTGACTCCTTTACAGATCTCAAGTGAGGCCCATGCTGCAGTATCGTCTACATCTTTGAGTCAGAGCAGCTGTTGTGTTTACACAGGTAACTTCAACCACATCCAACAAGTTGTTCAACTGAGAGAATGATCCACGCACCAAACGATTCCCAAACACTCGCTCCTCAGACGTATTCCTTCCCTTCTGTTTCTGCAACAACTTCTATAAATGCAGGCATTGCTGTGAGGTAAAGAAGCTCCCTTCACAACCATATGGTTCCGGGTTCAACCCATCCATGGGGGTATTTTGAGCAAGGAGGTTTTACTCTAGCCGTGGATTGACCAATGTTTTGTGAAGGGAATTTGGTAGGGAGAAACTGTATAGAAGCCCATTATGAGTGTGTGTGTGTGTCTCCACTGAGTTATATCTGTATAGCCTCTCCATCCAGGCCAACCCACCGTCATTTGACTCTTGTCTTTCCATCACTTTCATTATGTCACACAAAATTCTCTACCAGTCCTTCTTCCCCACCACTGCAACTCTCTTTAATCCTGACCTAACATTAACCCGGCACAGACCAACTTGTACTGACCTCACCAGTCTGGGAGAACAGGTCAAAGGTCACTGACACTGTCCCTCTCCCCACTCAGTGAAACTTTTGTAAAAACAGACTTATAAGAACAAGACATTCCAGTCGTGACCATCCTGTTTTTTTTAGTGTATCTAGGACTATACTACCCAACGTGTTCTTCGTGAGCCAAGATGATGTGAGGTCGATCAGGCTGTTATTTCTAGTAGACAGAGCAACCACACTGTAGTTCTTTTATTATCTGATAAAAAAATTTCAGGTGAAGGAGGTCCAGTACTCCAAGGTAAACTTAGACCAGATAATATGACTTTCAAGTAGCACTTGTACAATTAACAGTACACCTTCACATTTTTATTACAAAGATAAACACACACCCACACACACACATAATTATCCTTGATAAAATCTGATTAGTTATTCAACCTGTTTATGTAAGATGTTTATTAGTTCAAAGCTTCAAGCCTGACCAACTACCAACACCCCCTATACACACACACACACATACACACTACACTCTTGTCTTTGTACTACTTCCATAAATCTGTCCCACAATTCTTTATATTCTACAGTTCTATATTTAAGAGATGAGGAATTATGTACATTATTTACATTTGATGGATATTTGTCCTCATCTTGTTTGTTGTTGACACAACGTTTCAGCTGATATACCCTCCAGCTTTCATCAGGTGCCTGGGGGAAATTTCGAACCTGGGTTCTCATTCCTAAGGTATTTTTTGATATTATTATTATTCCGAGGTCAACTTTGCCTTTCATCTTTTTGGGGCCGATTAAATAAGTACCAGTTACACACTGGGGTCGATGTAATCAACTTAATCCGTTTGTCTGTCCTTGTTTGTCCCCTCTATGTTTAGCCCCCTGTGGGCAATTAAGAAATAAATTATTATTATTATTATTATTATTCAGGTCACTGCTTGGAATCGAACTCGGAATCTTGGGGTTAACCACTACACCATATTCTCTTTAAACCTTCTTTGAGACCAATCCTGGCTCTGTGATACAAACTTCCTTATTGGAATTAAAAAGCCAAAGGCAATCATCATCATCATTTAGGGTGCACTTTCCATTCTGGCATGAGTCAGATGGTTTGACCGGAACTGATAAACTGGAGAATTGCACCAAGCTCCATTTTGGTTTGGTTATTTTGGCTGGATGCCCTTCCTAATCCCAACCATTCTACAGAGTGTACCTGGTGCCTTTAATGTGTCACTGGCACAGGTGCCTTTAAAAAGGCATTCAATAAATTAAAACCTTGCATCAAAATTTCAGGTGTTGTAGTTTTCTTGTTAGGGGTGGGTGGAACACACAGGTCAGGGTGGGGGCTAGTAGATAGCAATGATACAGTGAGACAGGGCCAAGGGCACAGGATTGGGGAGTGGGAGGTAAGCATAGTACATGAAGTGGAAATGCGAGGAAGAGATGCAGGTTGGTTTGGTGTGATGGAGTGTGTGAGAGGTTTGTTTGTTAAGTGTGGGTGGGACATTCAGCGCTTCTAGAACTCAGTTTGGCTGATTTGGGTGGATCGGGTCAGTCTTGTCACATTCTGTGTCATGCTGAATGTCTTTGAGAACTACATTAAGGGCCTGCATGTCCATGGAGTGCTCAGCCACTTAAACAGTAATTTCACAAGAAGGCTGTTCCATTGATTGGATCAACTGGATCCCTCATACTCATAACCAACAAAATGCCAGTTTTTATAAAATTGTTAGATTTGCCACCCACCCACCCATACTTATAATAAAAATGATGGCAGTGACTTCACTGTTGTTATTGCATGCAGATAGTATCCATGGGTAATTCCCACCACCACCACCACCACCACCATGACCGTTAAGAACAACAAAAGGTTATTTCTACTTCTGCAGTTAAGTGGTTAATGTCAGGAACGCAGCTAAACCACTTGCTACAATAAATCAACCGCAGACAGAGACACACACGTGCACACGTGCACACACACACACACACAGAGGCATGCATGCATGTGCGCACACACACACACACACACACACACACACATGTATGGAGAAATGATTGTAGAATGTGATACAGCAGCTGTAACAGCTCCCCCCCCCCTCCCACGCCCACCAGCTTGTATTTGCATGTTTATGACTCTACCAGTGGTTCAGCAGAAAAATGTTTGAAAGAGAAAGAGAGAGGGGGAGGGGGAGGGGGAGGGAGAGGGGGGAGGGGGGGAAACTGGTGTTATATTCCAATGTTTATGTCTAGGCATGTGCTACTTGTAAAAATCATTGAGGCAGGCTGGAAAAATTTATTATCACAAAAGATAAATCTTATCACTGACACAGAAAACCACTTCAAGTTGATTAATACAGTCACTGGGTGTAAACGAGGGGAGGGGCTAAGCAACACACACACACACTGATACACTCTCTCTCTCTCTCTCTCTCTCTGACTTCAGTTGTGGAGAGTTTTTCTCCCTGAAGTTCCCTGTTTTAATAAAGACCTTTTCATATAACAATTACCGTGGGCAAGTGTTGTTTCCTACTACAACCCCAGGCTGACCAAAGCCTTGTGAATGGATTTCAGAGACAGAAACTGAAAAACCTGTCATATATGTGTGTGTGTGTGTGTGTGTGTAAATATGTGTGTATAGAAAAGAGTAGAGAATAACGAAAACCTTTCTATTTTGTTTTCTACGACCTCAGAAAGGCCTTTGATTCTGTCCCAAGGCCTGAAATCTGGAAGGTCCTCCAATGCTTCGGCTGTTCCTATCAGTTCGTTTCCCTAGTACAGGGATTACATGATGGTATGAATGGAACCATCTTCCATCAAAACCAACTGTCTGAAGACTTCCCAATCACTGAATGATTAAAACAAGGATGCGTTTTGGCCCTGACGCTCTTCTCTCTGTACCTTCATCAATTTCATTAACTGCCTTTGGACAATCCAGGAGTCAACATTAGGTACCGATATGATGGTGGGGGATGTTTCAACCTTGTCAGATTAAAGTCATGAGAATTGACTAGGAAGCAAAAAAAAAAAAAAAAAAAAAAAAAAATCACTGAACTTCAGAATGCTGATGACAATGCAGTGGCCTGCCACTCCAGTGGACAGCTTCAACAATCGGTGAATAACTTCACAAATGCTTATACTTGGTGTGGCCAAAAAGTCAACATCAGAAAGACAAAAATCCTGGCACAACCTGTTCTAAGTCAGGAAACTCCAGACCTCAACATTACCATCTTGGAGATGCCACTGGAGAAAGTCGACCACTTTTCGTACTTAGGAAGTTTGTTTTCAAATAAGTGCACATCGGAAAAGGATTTGGAGAACTGATTAAGAGCAACTCACACCACGTTTGGTGGATTCGCAAAAAGGGTCTTTAAAATCAAAGATCTGAAACACCAAACAAAATTGAGTGTCTACCAAGCAGTTGTGATCTCCACTCTACGATTGTGAAACCTGAATTCTTTACCAAAGCAACGCCAAAAAACTAGGGTAATTTCCACTCTATTATGAATATTAAATGGAACAACTATGTGACTGATGTCTCCATTTTGGAGAGAACAAAAAGCAGCAGCATCGAGGCCACCATCCTGAAACATTGTCTGAAATGGGTGGGCCATGTAGCAAAAATGAAAGAAACCAGGCTGCCTCATCAAATTTCATATGGTGAAATTTCCACCAGAAGAAGACTCCAGGGCCGTTCCCTCCCAAAGTCTGGGACATTGAAGCTCAGGACAGACCCAGCTGGCATCATTCCATCTCTACTGTGACAGATATTTTGAAGCTGAACGAAAGAGGAAGAGAAACAACCAGAAAGAAAATGGAGGCTGCAACAACCAAAGCCTCCACCATGGGTCCCGTGTGAACTTTGCAATAGATGCTGCCATGCAAGAATCAGCCTCTTTGGTCATCAGACGGATAAACACAGACAAATGGGGAAGAAGCGGTCAAGAAGAAACCAAATAAATTATCGGACACACGATAAAATGCCAATGGTGTGTGTGTGTGTGTGTGTGTGTGTGTGTGTGTGTGTGTGTGTGTGTGTGTGTGTGTGTGTGTGTGTGTGTGTGTGTGTGTGTGTGTGTGTGTGTGTGTGTGTGTGTGTGTGTGTGTTGTCCCCCACTACCACTTGACAACTGGTGTTGATGTGTTTATGTCCCTGTATGATGTTAGCAAGGACACCCAACCATAGTAACTACCCCAAATGGAAGAGATGAGAGAGGAATGGTTCTCTGACATGTCAAAGAACTCTAAGAACTGATTTGGCCTATGATGATTCTTCTAACCCATGCCTACATAGAAAATAGATATAAATGATCATGATGGCAATGACAATACATACATTATATATATATATATATATATATATATATATATAGGAAAATGTGTTGTTGAAAATCTGCGTGGAAACACCACCCCCTCTTTTGTTATATATGTGCATATATACATACATATATTCACATACTTACATATATATGCATATATATATATATATATGCATATATATATATATATGCATATACAGGTACAGGATGTCACAAAACATAGACAACATGAAACATGAAAATGACATGGATTACAAAATACGAAAACATGGAAAATGAAGGCAAACCTGGATATGTGAACAACGAGAAAAACAAATGGAAAGCAAGACAAGTAACATAAAGAATGACCCTTCATATATATATATATATATATATATTATTTATATCATTATATGACTGAGTGCCAGGCATCTATTTCCAAGTAAGTTTATATATAATTGAAACTTATAGGAAAACAAAAGACGAAGACAGGTGTAGGAACAAGAAGCAGGTGTATTAGTTTGACGCTTAGGAAAAATGGAAAAGTCTTTTATGTTTCAAGCCTATGCTCTTCAGCAGAAAGGAATAAGAGAAAATAAGCAGAGAGAGAAGGAAAAAATCTTGTAGATTTCAGCAGTCTAACATGGCCTATATATATATCATCATCATCGTTTAACGTCCGCTTTCCATGTTAGCATGGGTTGGACAATTTGACTGAGGACTGGTGAACCAGGTGGCTACACCAGGCTCCAATCTGATTTGGCAGAGTTTCTACAGCTGGATGCCCTTACACACATGCTGGTGTCACATAAAAAGCCCTTGTGCTGACACCACATATAAAGTTCCTGAGCTAGTAGCATGTAAAAAGCACCCTGTACACTGTGTAAAGTGGTTGGCATTAGGAAGGTCCTCCAGCTGTAGAAACCATGCCAAAACAGACAACCAGAGCCCAGTGCAGCTCTCTGACTTGCCAATTCCATATCAAACCATCCAACCCAATATGAGCATAGAAAACAGATGTTAAATGATGAGGATATAAAATAAATAGAGTGAACTACTCACCAATTGATTGCAGACGCTCCTCGGTGGTGTGGAAGAATGGAAGGATGGTAAACAATCGTTTGGTGCTTAGGGTAGAATATCACCTCTGTTGGAATGAATTGTGAGCAAAATGGTAAAACATTTAACTCAACATTAAGACTTTTGTATTGTTCAACAACTTCTGGAATTGGAACCTTTTTCTCTTGCCATCTTTTATACTTGAACACTGGGGTACCATTCTTGTGAGCTTGGATAGCTGCAAAAACAAATAGAAAGTAAACCAGATTAATGGAATATTAGCAGAGAATTTTGTCAGTGAACAGGTCGCAGTCTCAAAGCGACGAAAATATATAGACAAATTAAATTTAAATGTTTAAGTGAATCTAACGGTTTTTGTGTGTTATTTTAAATGGCTTATAAACATCTTCCACGCTGTAATTGTTTTCATTCCAGCACACGGTCTCAGATCAGGTCACTTGCTATGCAAGTACATCTCCGCAAAAAAACAGAGAAATTATTAATTAAATAATTTTAAAGTGAATCAGAGCCAGATGCTTTCACAGAAAACTGGAAATGATAAACACACACATACACACACACACACATATACCTTCTCCTCAAGTTACAACCGAATTCCATTCCAACTGACCGGTTGTAAGTCAATCTGGTTGTATGTCAGGTTTATATTTTTCAACATTATTTTCATTCAAACGGGCTATAAAAATATAAAACAAATATTTAATCCATAATTATTGTACATAATGTGAAAAATACATAATGTCCTATTCTATTGTGCTGTAAATATTTGTTATGGTAGATAACCTTCTTCAATTAATTTATCAAAACTATCCAACAAATTTTTGGGTTCCATCTTCGTCTTCTCCTGTGACACTTCCTGCTTCTCCTGTGACATGTACGTTATCCAAAGCAAATCTTTTTTTTTTAATGCATAAACCAGCCATTACTAGCCTGAAAAATCTCGTGCATAATCATCTCCAGAGCATGATTTTAAGGTTCGAAACAGACTTCTAGCCTTTCTTTGCACTGTGAGAAGACTCATGAGTGTCTTTTTCTAAATTTAATTTTCCATCCATATGAATACCAATTTCTCCATTTCATGGATGGGTCCCTGTCGTTGTTTAGTTAAAATTGTAGACTTTGTAGGTGCAAAACCTTTCACACCTTCACAAATTATTTCTTTGTCCTTAGGTATTGTCGTTACCATGGAATGTGATTACTTCAAGTCACATGCTACTACATTCACTGTGGGATAATCTTCATTTTACAGTCTAAATCAATAACCTGCTACAACCCCTTAGCTGTCATTTTAGGGGTATTTCAGATACAATTGCAACTGATGTTTGAAAGCAACTGAGAGACAGGGGCAAGCAGTGGATGCTTGCGTCTGAGGGAGACCTGCATTGCCAGATGCTGCCACAGTTATCATACGTGCAGCTGCCCACTTTCTGAAAACCAATATTTTATTTATTTATTTATTTATTTATTTATTTATTTGTGGTTGTAAGTGTGGATGGTCATAACTTGCATAGGTCCAAAGTTGAGGAGATGGTTTGTGTGTGTGTGTGTGTGTGTGTGTGTGTGTGTGTATCGTTCCTATTATGTTAAACTGATGTCCAAATTTGGCCAAATGAGTTTTTTTTTTAATATTTACTTTTGCTTGCAAGAGCCAGAATCGAACCCAAAACTTCATGGATGGGAAACAAACTTCTTAACCACACTGCCATATCAATGTATATACTCATCTGTGCCAGTACCGCCTGACTGGCCTTCGTGCCGGTGGCACATAAAAGCACCTACAACACTCTCAGAGTGGTTGGCGTTAGGAATGGCATCCAGCTGTAGAAACTCTGCCAAATCAGATTGGAGCCTGGTGTAGCCATCTGGTTCGCCAGTCCCCAGTCAAATTGTCCAACCCAGGCTAGCATGGAAAGCGGACGTTAAACGATGATGATGATGATGACGATGATGATGTATGTATGTATGTATGATATATATGAGGTCGAATCAGTAAGTATCCGGGCTGTTGCCATAGTAACGAAGTACACAGGATGAAGCTGCTTGACACAGATTGGCCTTGAATTCTGTTGTGCATGTGCACCGAGTTTTAACATTCTAGCTCACTTCTGCTGTTTACAGCAGTGCTTGGAAAGAAGGTATGTAGCGTGTGATCATTGCATTGACCACAACAGAGAAAGTTGAGCCGAGAATCTGCATCAAATTTTGCCAAAAGCTTGGAGATACCTGTTCAGAGGCCTATGCAAAATTTTCAGAAAGTTTTCATCATTCTCGATACAATCAAAGAGATCTTGTGCAACTGAAATCCGAATGTCCTTTTGGTCAGCTGAAAGCAGTTTTGGCACAAACTTGGCTGACACGCATCTCATACCCAAATCTTCAGTAATAATGAACTGAACTGAACCGTCACTAATTTGCACATCCTCTGATAACTGATAAATTAAGTACCAGTGAAACACTGGGTTCAATGTAATCAACTAGTCCCCTCCCCTGTATTTCAGGCCTTGTACCTCAGTAGAAAGGATTATTATTATTATTATGAAAGTGGTGACGAAGCATAATTGTTAGCACTCAAGACATATTTAGCAACATTTTCTCCAATTTCATGTTCTGAGTTCAAATCTTACCAAGGTTGATTTTTGTCCTTCATCCTTTCAGGGTTGATAAAGTAAGCACCAGTCACGCATTGGGGGCAATGTAATTGATTAGCCCCCTCCCTCAAAATTCCAGGACTTGTTCCCATAGTAGAAAGAATTATTATAATTATCATGTAACTTACCTAGTGGATCTTCTCGTCCTTTGACGTCAGGGATTGTAAAGACTCCAGCAATTTCATGGCCAGATTTACGCAACAAGTTATAGACCTCAGCACCAAAAACACTTTGTCCTATAATGGCAATTCTCATACTGCTAAGTCTGGAAAAAAGAAAAAACATCAGATCAACAAGGAAATGACTCAAAGAATGGCACTGATTAAGAGAGAGCTTCATAATCCATTCCATTGATAGAAGAATATCATAAAGAATGAATAGGGCTTGTCTTGAAGGAACAGCAAAAGGTTTTAGGATTGATTTGATCGAATGATAAACAACCATAAATCATCACTTAAGACCTACACCAATGGCTTGGTGACATGTATGACACATTAAACACACACACACACACACACACATGGAGGCTGCGATATCTTCTTAGCTGGTAGGAATAGATTGATGCCAACAAGAAATGACCAACTAGACTGCTATCTGGGTAATATTGTGTTTAGAAGATGAGATAACACAATGCATGCCATGTATTAATGTCTGTAGCACAGGGAACCTCATAGCAGACTCCTCCCACTATATTCCAGGAAACCACCATTCATACCCCCCCCCCCCAGTTCCTGTCATGCGTTGTTAACAATGTCAGGCAAGGGAGGTAACTCCCTATCTATAACAGCGCATTTCAGAATATCACAAAAGTCATTTTGTAATTTCCATCCATCCATTTTCTCTGCCAACTATTTTTGGGAGGAACTTGGGGATAGAGTTCTCAGGCTCCTCCACATAGGGTCCTATCAGAAACAACCATTGCTACACTTTCCTGCTGGATTCCCAAGCATTGCCAACTGAAATTACGCATATTTATCCAACCATCTCATACTTGTTCTACCCCTAGGTTTTCAGCCGGTTGACTCAGCTTGAAGAATGAAGAATTTGTTTTGCAATTCTTTCCTGTGACATTCTAATCCCACGTCCATATTATTAAATCTGGGATCTTTCAATGCAAAGAAGTTGCAGTTCAACCTGGAGAAACACCCTGATCTCTCAGCTATGCACCCTGTCAAGTAACATTACTTCAGAGATCCTTCAAGGGACCCCCATTTTGGTTGCTTCTATTCACAATCATACTCTTTCAGTTATTACCCAACATTCATTTCTTGCCAGCGTCGCCTTACTGGCACATGCACCAGTGGCACGTGAAAAACAACGTTCGAGCATGGTCGTTGCCAGTGCTGCCGGACTAGCCCCGTGCAGGTAGCACGTAAAAAACACCTTTTGAGCATAGACGTTGCCAGAACCGCCTGACCAGCCCTCGCGCTGGTGGCATGGAAAAACACCCACTACACTCTCAGAGTGGTTGGCATTAGGAAGGGCATCCAGCTGTGGAAACTTTGCCAGATGAGACTGAAGCCTGGTGCAGCCTTCTGGCTCACCAGTCCTCAGTCAAATCATCCAACCCATGCCAGCATGGAAAGCGGACGTTAAACAATGATGATGATGATGATGATGATTCATGGCTTGAGGTGAAGATAATGATTTTGGCATTTTTACCAATCTCTCCTCTTCTATGAATCAAATGCTGAAGCTGGCACATTACTTTTCCAGCACCTGAAACTCTAGCATCCGATTCAGCCCCGTGTCCTCTATCACTTGTGAATATGACCCCAAGATATGTAAATTTCACTTGTCTCAATAAAGTTCTACTAACAAGCAAAGTGGACTGGGACAAGTTTTTTCAAAGGACCAACGTTTTCAGTCTTTGCAATCCTAATTCTCATCCCTGCCCTGCAGCACTCGGCAGTAAACCCATTCAGTGCAGCCTAGAGATCACCTTCCGATGAACCAAAGTAGCACCATGGCGTCTGCAAATATCATTTCAAAAACATTAACAGACCAACACACAACAACTTGGTTGCCTCCTCCTGCTTCCTCTTCTACCACCACTACTACAACAGTCACTGCTCTTCAAGACAAGTTGGCTGCCACACCAACTCCACCTCTGTTCACCTGTCTCTCCTCCTCCTCCCACCGCCTCTACTATGTCTCACTGTCAGGTCCTTCTTCCCCAGAACTAGAGTCCTCTGGAATCACCACCACCACCACCACCACCATCACCACCACTGCATACAATTGGCCTGTAAAAGTCTGAGTTAAATGTCAACCATCTCAATTTGGGATGTCCTCAGAAAGGTCATGGCTGGAGACCTTTCTCCTTTTCTGGAATTAACGAAACATTTTATTTCAGCTGAAACCAAATCTTGTAACCACAATGTACATATAGCATGGCCAGCATTGGTGTTCACACACACACACACACGCAAGTATATGTGTATAGATATACACATACATGCATAAATACAAATGCATGCACATAGACACACGCATACATGGCTGTTGAGATAGATGGACAGATATACATACACACACAGATACTTACACATACAAATACATGCATACACACATATACATGTGCATAAATACATACAAGCACACAAATATATACATATATCTACGCCTGAATACATACATACATACACACACACACATATACACACGCTGTTGGTTTGATCAGAACATACATGCTTGAAGCAAAAACATCACAACCACAATACATCATTTAATTCTTAATTCCAGACGATGACAATGACGAGGATGATGACGATGACGATGATGATGTCGACGATGATGACAATTGTTATTTAGCTTCAGGTTATTTCTGCTTCAGCAGACATTTGATTAAAGACTAATGTGAGACCATCACTTTCTTCAACTCAATCTATGGCACCTCTCTCTCTCTCTCTCTCTCTCTCTCTCTCACACACACATACAGTACTCATCTAGCAATCTATATCAACCCATTTCTCCCAGTCTTCACATCTCAAAAAAACCCTACCTACTTACATCCCTATTTTTCAACACCCACCCGTCTGTCTCTTAACCTGGACATCCATCTACATCATCATCATCTACCATTCATATATACATATCAAAACAGGAGATTGGAACAATGTTTTGGTATTATGTATTCACCATTACATGTGTTTCATTTGCTAATAGGAGTTACAACATTGTACATATAGCAGAAAGCATGTATAAGTTTGTATCTCTTATAAGCAAATGAAATGGTGAATAAATAATACCAAAAACTTGTCCACACTCCTGTTTTGATATTATTTCTCCGCAGAAAATATTTCCCAGTATTTTTAACTCTTGTGTATTCCTTGCACAAATACAACATCCACATACGGATTTGGAATACTGGAATTAATAGATGTGCTTCAACAGGGGACACACACACACACACACACACACACACACACACACACACACACAGGCAGATAAACTAATCTCAGTAAAAACAGACCACTACAAACCATTGATTCCGATAAATATTTTAACAACTCGTTTATCATCTTCATTAAAATTCATTAAAAGTTTTATTGCACTTGTTACTGTTGTTGTTGTTGCTGCTGCTGTTGTTGTTATTGTTGTTGTAGCAAACAAACAAATGCTTATAAAAGGTCACAACGACCCAGCATCGTGTCTTCAGTGACAACTGTTGACAAATTATTTACATAACACATCTTCCTGTCAGCCCTACTACCAACCACTCCACCATTACTGCCAAGTTCAGGTCAACCCGGAGAAAGCATATGTATGATAACAGCCATTCCAAACGTGACTATCCAGTTTTTTCTTTTTCTTTAGCAGTATATAGGACACTTTAATCACACCAGGGAAAAGAGAACCAGTGATGTCCTGTTGTGAAGGTAAAACACATCCAGGAGACATTGTGAAATGGTTGAGGATAAGAACATCCAACCTGAGGAAACGATGTCAAGAACTAGAAAACCATGAGAAATGGTGCCCTGATTTGGCTTAGAAATAATTCCTTTTAATTAAGAAGTTCCTTAGGGTATGACAACCTGTTCAACCCATTCAAAACCAAGCATAAAATAATAATGAGAATGATATTGATATAGATAAGTGATGCATCATTTTGATAATGTAGATATTTGCTAATATTTTAATAACACAGGTGCCAGCGCACCTGTGTGGCACAGGTATACAGGTATGGCTGTATGGTTGAGAAGTTTGCTTCCCAATCACACGGTTTCAGGTTCTGTCCCATTGCATGGCACCTTGGGCAAGTATCTTCTACTATAGCCCTGGGATGACTAAAGCCTTGTGAGTAAATTTGGTAGATGGAAACTGAAAGAAGCCCCCACCATATATATCATCATCATCATCATCATTTAATGTCTTTTCTATGCTGGCATGGGTTGGGTGGTTTGACAGAAGATGGCAAACCGGAGGACTGCAACATGCTCCAAGTGTCTGTTTTGACATAGTTTCTATGGCTGGATGCCCTTCCTAACACCAACAACATTACGGAGTGTACTGGGTGCTTTTTATGCTTGTGTATCTCTCTCACTCTCTCTCTCCTTGTTTTGAAATCACATGACAGTTAACAAGTGTCACATCACACATAATCTACAAAACCACATCTAGTCACAGAGAAATATTATCTTGCTTGGAAACAAGCAAGAGTTGGCAACAGGAAAGGCATCCAGACATAGAAAAATCTGCTTTAACAAACCCCATCCAACTCATGCAAGCATGGAAAGTGGATTTTATGACGATGAGGATTATGTTAATAACAATGATTTGCATAATATTGAAGCAATTATTTTTGATTGTATGTATATCCCACTACTAATCACTCAACTGGAAAACTTAATTTACCACCACAAAGACCAGAAATAACGACCAGAAAGAACGACTTCTGAACAATCAGAGTGGAATGTTGGGACAGAATAAAGCAATAATCTCAACAATATAGAACTTTTACAGAAACAATACAAAGTACTCGAGTGTGCGAGTGTACATGTTTCTATATGTGAAAACACATTGTGTGTGTATTTCTGTATAAACATACATGTTGTTGTCATTGTTTAACCCGTTTCAATAGGATCCAGTAAATCTATGATGAAAGACATTCCATCCTTGACTGTTACATTTATTTTGGCCATAGTGTATCCAGGTGTACATTTGTAAATGTGTCCTTCTTTTTGCAAGATAGTTGGTTGCCATTTCGTGTAGATCAAGCCACCAAACAAAACTTACTGGAGGACTTATATACATTCATATGGTGCCAGGAGTGGCTGTGTGGTAAGTAGCTTGCTTCCCAACCACATGGTTCTGGGTTCAGTCCCACTGCATGGCACCTTGGGCAAGTGTCTTCTGCTATAGCCTCAGGCCAACCAAAGCCTTGTGAGTGGATTTGGTAGACGGAAACTGAAAGAAACCTGTCATATATACAATATATATATATATATATGTATGTATATATATGTGTGTGAGTATATGTTTGTGTGTCTGTGTTTACCCCCCCCCCCATCACTTGACAACTGATGCTGGTTTGTTTATGTCCCCATATAGCGGTTTCACTTCGCCCCAACTGGCTCCCGTGCCAGTGGCATGTAAAAAGCACTATCCAATTGTGGTCGATGCTAGCCCCCCTCTGGCCCCTGTGCCAGTGGTACATAAAAAAAGCACCCATTACACTCTTGGGGTGGTTGGTGTTAGGAAGGGCATCCAGCTGTTGAAACACTGATAGACCAGACTGGAGTCTGGTGCAGACTCTTGGCTTCCCAGAGGCCAGTCGAACCATCCAACCCATGCTAGCATGGAAAACGAACGTTAAACGATGATGACTTAAAATTAATTGAAAGAAACACAGAGCATCTCAAAATAAATACGGTAACGAAAGGGTTAAAGGATGATGATGATGACAAACACACACACACACATGGATGTGGAGAATTTTCCAGCTATTGGTGATAAACATAAACATCAACACAAGGAATATTGGTGGAACATTCCCATCAAAACTTCTATCAAGCATTACTGGCCAAACATGGTTGCTTGGGACAGAAAAGAAAAAGCATTTTACCATCATAGAGATGTCATTGAAAATCAAAGAGAAAGAGGATAATTATGGACAGCTGCTTCGAATCATCCAGCTTTTATACAAAGATTATGAATACACATTTACACTAACAATAATTGGTCTCCTTGGTATTTGAGTAAATGCCTAAGAGACAATCTAGAAAAGCTGGGGCTTGTAAATGCACATTATAAATGGAACAATAAAAATCTGCAAGACTTTTCGCAAGTTTAAAATGTGACATTGTTTTTTGTTATCTACATTCCAACGATGGAGTTTTGTATCCTTGATAGAAACTAGCTTCTTTCTTATGAGAAAATTTCAAATAATTAAAAACAGAAAATATATATTTAAATTGAATTAGAAGATATGTTAACCTTGTGAACGGATGGCTGAATCCAAGGAAATATGGTTCAAAACCTAGCAGTTTGGGGTAATGAAATTCCCTTGAAATAAGAGGTATAAATATTAAGCATATAATTTAGATCTATTTGAAAGAAGAAAAGAGGATGGAGATAAGGAAGTTAATAATTATTTATTGGTCATCTTAACTTCATTTTCTCCATTTTCTTTTCTTTTCTTCTTTTAAATGGATATAAACTACATCTATTCTTATTCTTTTATTTGTTTCAGTCATTTGACTGTGGCCATGCTGGAGCACCACCTTATTGACCCCAGGACTTATTCTTTGCAAGCTTAGTAGTTTTTCTATCAGTTTCTTTTGCCGAACTGCGAATTTACGGGGTGCATAAACACACCAACATTGGTTGTCAAGCAATGTTGGGGGGGGGGGGGAACAAACACAGATACACAAACATATACATACATACATACATATATAGATATATATTTATGATGGGCTTCTTTCAGTTTCCGTCTACCAAATCCACTCACAAGGTTTTGGTCGGCCTGAGGCTATGATAAAAGACACTTGCCCAAGGTGCCACGCAGTGGGAGTGAACCCGGAACCATGTGGTTGGTAAGCAAGCTACTTACCACACAGCCATGCCTGCACCTACGCAGAATATATCATCATCATGTAACGTCCGTTTTCCATGCTGGCATGGGTTGGATGGTTTGACTGAGGTCTGGAGAGCCAGTGGCTGCACCAGGCTCTAATCTATATTTTGGCTTCAAGTTTTGGTACAAGGCCAGTAAAAGCAGGGAAAGGGTTAAGTCGATTACATCGACCCCAGTGCATAACTGGTACTTATTGTATCCACCCCTAAAAGGACGAAAGGCAAAGTTGACCTCAGCAGTGGAACTGGAACCCAGAATGAAGCATTTTGCTCAGCATGTGAACGACTCTGCCATCTCATTGCCCTCAATGACAAATGACTGAGACCTTTGTCAATGTGCTGGGCTTGAGAAGAAGACCCACCAAGCCAAGCGAAATCATAGTGGTGGTAGATACTGGTGTCACACAACCGGCACGAAAAAGGATCCATTACATTCTTGGGGTGGTTGGCATTAGGAAGGGCATCTAGCCGTAGAAACCATGCCAAATCAGACGGGAGTCTGCTTCAGCTTCGCAGCTTACCAGCCCTGGTTAAACTGTCCAACCATTGCCAACATGGACAACAGACGTTAAATGGTGATGTGGATGATTTATATATATATATATATATCGTTGCCAGTGCCCCTGGACTGGCTTGTGCGGGTGGCACATAAAAGACACCATTTCGAGCGTGGCCGTTTTCGTGCGGGTGACACGTAAAAGCACCCACTACACTCTCTGAGTGGTTGGCGTTAGGAAGGGCATCCAGCTGTAGAAACTCTGCCAAATTAGATTGGAGCCTGGTGTTGCCATCCGGTTTCACCAGTCCTCAGTCAAATCGTCCAACCCATGCTAGCATGGAAAGCGGACGTTAAACGATGATGATGATGATGATGATGATGATGATATGTAAGATCCAGGGATCAAGGTGTAGGAAGTAAGTTAACTTCAAGCAATCCAAGGTAAATATTAAAAAAATCTTTCAGGGACAATAGTGGTTTATTGAGATGGAAGGTTGTGGAGTTTTTCCGTATCGAAGTAGGATAAACTGAAAAAATGTTCTTTTTATATTTCACGGTAGGCGACCAGGGTTGCCGGGTGTGCGAATAAGAACAAGAGTTATGGAATGGAGTTGATAAGATCCGGATTACATATGTTTCATTGCGAGCGGAACGTCGGAAATGGTAAATATCCAAGCGAGGTGTGTACTGCAGACTACTTTGCAGGCCAAGGATATCTTGATTAAATGAAAGTTTACATTGTCGCAAGGAGATACATGTTGACGCATGGAAGATTCAATCATACACGCACACACACAGAATTTGTTAAATTAGAATCTCTACAATATACTGATTAGACTAATCAGAACTGATATTAATTACTGGTCTAGATGAGTTCTAATTCTGAGCACATGTAAGTGATAGGACAGAATATCTTAATATTTCCCCCCAAAAAATTGAATAAATAAATAAATAAATAAATGTTATATAAAACGTAGTCAAGGGCCAGACTAAACATTAGTTACTATTTCCAGTGAGTAAAAACGACCGCAAAGAGTTTTCGTTCTGAGTTTGTCAGCAACGTATCTTACAGTTAGCCCCGGGTTGGACCCAACTTAACAAATCTATGATCAAAGACGTTCCAGCCGTGACCATTTCGTACAGGACAGACATTTTACTGCCTGATAAGTTTTCTTTTTTTTTGTTAGAAGGTCAGGTGTGATTTAAGAGAAATTTCGCTACTATTTCCAGACGGTAGAACGACCATGTAGATGCTCTTTTGATGGTGAGGGCGGAGTTATCGGAAGGTTAAATTGTTGGAATAAGAACAAGACATGTTCTGCAACATAGACACACATGCTGTGTTAAGTTCTTAATGGACCCTACAAGCTGTTTATACTTGTATAACAAAGGTTGATATATTTACAGAAAGTGCTTGACCTTAGCGTGTTAATTATGTCACTAAACAACTTCTCAAAAGAGAAACCTCAAAGAGATTATTCGACCTGCTAGAAATAGCAGCCAGATCTCTCTCAAAGCACACCTTGCTGTTGTGATAATTCAGTCTTTTGATCATTGGTCTGCAGGATCGAAGCTGACCAGCGACTGTTTATTGGCAGTTATTATTAGCAGTTCTACGCAGATACTCAAGGTGGAATAACATTTAACTCGTGTCACTGCGACCGTTATTAAATATATTTTTGTTGTTTAATTCGGGATTCAGCAGCGAAATAGAGATAACTGCTAACACATAAACTGTGTTACGCTACCAAAGCTTTAACTACCTTCAGCTTTCAGTGCCTGTCTCAGCAGAGAAGAGAGTAGGGCATTTAATTATTTATTACATCCTTCGTGTTGTATACGAGTTGTTGGTTGGGGCACAGTATGCTATTTCAAAGATTCATTTATAGATTTTATCAATTGTTTGGCTGCGTAGCTCTGGTCTAGAATTATTAAGGGTTGTATTCGATCGTCTTTGATGTTTTAAAGTTGTTGTTTCTGTTATAACCACGAGATACATCAATAAATAAAGAATTAATATGTTTATATAATAAATGTAGTTAAACCCTATGGTATCCTATACAAGACACCGGTCCCAAATGCAAGTGAAGCTGTCCGGGTTTTTTCTCAACCCTACTGGTTCCCAGCATATACAAAATTCCACGCACTTTTCAATGGCTCGCTACTTCATTTTCGTATACCTTGCTTGTCATTCGGCATTAATATTTATAGGGCGGTCCATGAACATCCTCAATCACCTATTCTTTATCTTCAACGACCAGATGTCTTCGTTAGTTAGGAATACCAGTGCCAATGATTAATGCAAAAATCAAAACTGGGCTGGGTGGACATTGGAATTAGACACTGAGGGAAAATGGGTGTAACTTTTTTATTTTTTAATTTTGACGACTTTCGTTTTCGATAATGTGTTCTATATGTCACGGTCATGCGATTCCCCCTAAAAAAAATTGGGGACCAGCCCCTCCCCTCCCCCACACACACGGGGGGGGGGGGGTGTTTTTTGGCGATTTTCATTTTTGACATTGTGTTCTACATGTTCAGGTCGTACGAATAGCCTTCTCGCAACTTAGATGTGAAAATGAACGGCTTACATTTATATTGAAACAGAAAAAGGATCATATGTGGAGTCCCCACCACGAAACTTGATATGCTAGAAATTACAGCTAAACGCGGACAATCCAAATCTTGCATTGGTCCAGATGGACTATATGTAAATAAATATGAAGGAAAAAATGCGCTTTGGCAAACGGGGTTAGGGTTAGGGTTAGGGTAAACCTAACCAGATTTTTTTAGGGGGAATCGCATGACCGTGACATATAGAACACATTATCGAAAACGAAAATCGCCAAAATTAAAAAATTAAAAAGTTACAGCCATTTTCCCTCAGTGTCTAATTCCAATATCCACCCAGGGCTGACCTGGAGATACGAATTCTCAGACTGGGAACGAACAAGACTCCCAAACAGGCAACCGAGTAATGTTCTTTGCATGCGAGTGAGTGTCTAATTGAATGTTCAACAAAAGTACAACCAACCGACTTACGATGTTCGAGTAAAACAACAACAAAAAATACGAGATGTCGGGTGACTCCGTCTACATCTTCACACTTTTGTGATACAGTTTTACGTGCGTGTGTGTAATCAGTCATCTTCAAAGCAGACAAAATATTCAAGAAAATATAAATGACGACGCGAAGATCTGTTTAAATGAGGGCCGAATCTGGTTGCCAGGCTATTTCTGAGTCAGCAGTTTGTTTAGATTAGGACATACACAACATTTAAATATACATAAATAAATAAATTCGTTGACATTAAACATGATTTTAGCTAATCTCGCCGTTAAACTACATAAATGTATGCACACAACACTTGTGCATATTCATGAACGGGAAACAAAACAATGCCGAAGGAAAGCGCATCAGTAAAAATCGCGAGTTTGGATAAGTTGGTGTATTATGGAGAGGACTAACCCAGAGGGCTAAAGAGAGTATTCCCATATTTTTTAACATATGTTTAAGAAAAAAAAAAACAGAAAAATGAATTGCTTGATTTGCTGAAAGCTGAGACATGAATGTAAATTAAGTAAATTGCTGGTGATTATTTTATTGACTCCGAGAAGATGAGTACCAACAGAATTTGAACTCGGATACATTAGCTTCGCTAAACACGACATCTTATCACTAGAATACTTTGATAAAACCAAAGAAGTTTATTCGATTTTTAGTATGTTACTGGCACTTATTTTATAGACTAAAAGAGGTGATTTTGAGGAAATCCTAACAGGAAGGTCGACTACCATCGGGATGCACCGAACAAGGTAGAAGGGATACATTTAAATAGACCTATACAAGTGGATTTTAAAGGGAACTCAGGCAAAAATAAACATTCCTTTAAATGTTTGTGTCTGTGTGATTGTCCAGGTATGATAGGAAGAAGAAGCCAGGTCGCCCTACCTTTTTGTCTCTGGGTTAGAGGCAGATGCTTTATATAGACCACTTTTGTGATTCTTTCGCCCCCCCCCTCACATTCTAAAATGCTGCGCTGGCAACCGCAGCTACAAAGTCTTCCGAAGTAGAATGGAGGAAGTCGCAAAATTATTGCCAAATATAAGTGAATTACTTTTTTAAACCTAAAATATTCGAGATATTTAGAGGAGATGGTCTGCTAACCACGAAGTTGTTGATGCCTCGTCACTAAAGTGAGGACGTGCATGGCTGTTCTAACGTCTCAGCCTCACCATCATTCTTCCTGGCAATCTTCTTGGATTGTTTCTGTTCATAAAGTAGAAAATATAACTCTAAAGACAAAAAACGGGAAATCAAAACCGAATTTACCTCTTTATATCTCCACTAGCGAATGTATATAAGTGCCGATGACATGTGTTTAATGTTCAGGCTTATACAACTAACTATGTCGAACTTGTTTAAATTACATTCGTCATTTACATAAAACCGGTTACAAATAAAAGTTTGTGAAAAAGTTTGATAAAGTTATATTCGTGTTTTCTAAAACTGTTTAATAACAAAGACTGGAATATTTTAGAGATAAGGAGGTGTGTGGAAGGGTGTACGATAAAAGATAATTGTGAATATTAATTTAAAAAACACAAAACATTTTCTCTTACCTCCTCCGCAAAGGCAATATTCGACTAACTGTCCCAGCTGACAGCGATAACAACCTGTTTATATACATGGGCAACTTAATAGATTCATATATAAGAGGGTGGGTTTGTTCTTATCCTATTATCCTTGGCCTACCAACTAGAATTGTTTTACTTTCTATATATTTATGTTCAACTTTGTTTAAGTATTAATGTGTGTTTTAAATCCTCTCATCCGCACACATATATCTAATATATATAAATATATATATATATATATATATATATATATATATATATATATATATACACACACACACACACGTATATAAACAGCTTCTGGGCACGTTACCTCTGTTGGGACTTTTGTTATGGTGTGTGTGTGTATGTATTGTAAATACACTTTTTTTATAGGTTTTCTATATATTATATGTGTGTGACAGAGGCTAATCCTGTAATTACAAACAACAAACTATGTCTGTGTATCACACCTGAAGTTCTAAATCGTGAGACCCCAGTTATTATATTATTCTATGAAAAGGCTGTGGTAATAATTATAATAATAATCCTTTCTGCCTGTGTGTGTGCCGACCTCAGCAGTTAAAGATGACGAGACTTTCGAAATGTGAAGCTAAACAAAGCAGCCAGGGAGAGGAAAGAGTCAAAGTGTGTATGGGGGTGCAGACGCAATTGTTTGTTGGGTGAGAACGAAGAATGTATTCAATAAATAAGATTTTGACGAAGATTTAGTGCCAAAACTAGAATTTGGAATGTGATTGATGTAAGCAGTTTTCTATGGATGTGTTACAGTATATGCACTAAAATTCGTTTAATTCCGAATTTGTCTGCCTTAGCGTAAGTCTGGGATTATTCGTTTACCTAAGTCATCAATTCTTGAGTTAAAGAAGAGTGAATTCTTTAAAAACCAATTTTGTAGTCCAATCTCAAAATATTACAGACGAAAACTTCATTGGAGGTAGGGAGGACCTAACACATACTATATCGTTTGTGCAACGATATAGTCTCATATATTTAAGATCAAGTTTATGTACGCGCATCTTCTTAATTCTTTTTTTTTGGGGGGGGGGGATTACACAGATATGAATTTAATAATTACGTATATAACATGTATTCTTTTATTCTTTTACTTGTTTCAGTCGTTTGACTGCGGCCATGCTGGAGCGCTGCCTTTAGTCAAGCAAATCGACCCCGGGACTTATTCTTTGTAAGCCTAGTACTTATTTTATCTATCTCTTTTGCCGAATCGCTAAGTTACGAAAACGTAAACACACCATCGGTTGTCAAGCGATGTTGGGGAGGGGGAGAGACAAACACAGATACACACACACACACACACACATATGTATGTACGACAGGCTTCTTTCAGTTTCCGTCTACCAAATCCACTCACAAGGCTTTGGTCGGCCTGAGGCTATAGTAGAAGACACTTGTCTAAGGTGCCACGCAGTGGGACTGAACCCGGAACCATGTGGTTGGTAAGCAAGTTACTTACCACACAGCCACTCCTGCGCCTATGTACATGAAATATTTATTATACAAAACCACATTAAAATACAAATTCAAAATCGAAGAAAACACAAGCATGAGCGAAGAATGAAAAGAAGAAAAGGAAGCAGCAAAAGAAAGAAAAAAAACCTTCAATCAACATCAAGTGTCACAATGGGTCGCAACTACAAGGTTCAATGGAATCTACTGAAATAAGTGAACATGTTCGCGGCGTTACCACAGACGATGGCGGGGCTAAGGCGCTGGAACAGTCAAACAACCTTATGGGCAACACCTAACACCTCGGTAAGGCGAGCCACCAACGATAATAAGAACTTCGTTGTCAGTGGCCCAGCCCCTAAACACCACAAGCCGGAAGAAATAGTTCACTGGCAGGTCCTAATACTTAAGGATTTTGTTCCGTTCGGCCGCAGAGGCAGTGACCCTCCTATTTACCACAGCAACCAGGATGTGGGAACGAACAAAGGATTCACCTGTGTACGTGTGCAAACACATGCATACATACATAGATGCATATACACATACATGCATATATAGATATGCACATACATGCAGAAATAGACAGATCGACAGCATACGTATATATCCATATATATGTTTATAAATATGTACGCACACCCATACATCCTTTAAGTTCATTTATGTGAAACGTTTTTAAGTGCGCTCATAAAAGGCCCTGTGCTATTTATTCCCGTTAGAGGTTATTATTCCCATCTTCCAGGTTATTAGTCTGGTGCCACTATAGCGTAGAATGATTACAGTAATAACAAGAACTTTTGAATGAAAATTCATAAATCCTTGAATGCATTGCTACGTACGTTTCTACAAATCTCATGCTTTCCCCAGTCGTATTAAAAATACGATTTGCAAAATCCATAGATTTTGCAATGCATTAAACGATTTGGGGAATTTCCATCCAAAAGTTTTTGTTATTACAATAGGTGCAGGAGTGCCTGTGTGGTAAGTAGCTTGCTTACCAACAACAGGGTTACGAGTTCAGTCCTACTGCGTGGCACCTTGGCCAAGTGTCTTCCACTAAAGCCTCAGGCTGACCAAAGTCTTGTGAGTGGATTCGGTAGATGGAAACTGAAAGAAGCTCATCGTATGTATGTATGTGTGTATATGCTTGTATGTCTATGTTTGTCCGCCCCCCAACATCGGTTGACAACCGATGCTGTTGTGTTTACGTCCCCGTAACTTAGCGGTTATATATATATATATATATATATATATATATATATATATATATATATATATATATATATATATATATATATATATATATATATATATATATATATATATATATATATATATATATATATATATATATATATATATATATATATATATATATATATATATATATATATATATATATATATATATATATATATATATGTTTACATATTTATTGGCTGATTTAATTCGTTTACTTGTACCACTTAAACACATATTTGTTATCATTTAATAAATAGATATAATGGAATGTTTACTGGCTGATGTTTGTCGATTTTATATCCTCTACATTTTCTTATTTGCCTTATGTGTGTGTGTGTGTGTGTGTGTGTGTGTGTGTGTGTGTGTGTGTGTGTGTGTATGCATGCATATATATGTGTGTGTGTGTGTGTGTGTGTGTATTATATAAAGGATCGTGGATAAGGCCAAAACAATGCAAAGTAAATCCAAGGTAAATCACAAGAAAACAAATATGTGAATTAATGTAGACTTACCTTGTATTCAATATTTCGGGGTTATGGCCCCATTTTCAAGAAACAGACGAATGTTGCCGATGTGCGCACTCGGTAACATTCGTCTATTTCTTCTTTAAAATTGGGTCATGATCCCGAAATATTGAATACAAGGTAAGTCAACATTAATTCACATATTTGTTTTCTTGTGATTTACCTTGGATTTACTTCGCATTGTTTTGGCCTTATCCACGATCCCTTATACAATATATTCTACACAATGCTTCATAGTAATTATTCCATTATATATATAAAATTAAAAAACCAAGAGGAGAGTGGAGATTTATTCACATCCAAAACATTTTTATTAAAAAGTTTTTCTACAGTATAATATAACAATGACCAACAGATGTTTCTACTGTAGCAACTGCACATTGCTCTGTATGCAATTATGCATCCTAGTCGCTGCAATTTCATCAAGGGTCCATCAGTTATACAGTTACTGAAGACATTAAAATCCCTACATGGTCATGAACCAATACTCTGGTTACGGTTCATTGATGACATCTTTTTTGCCTGGGAAGGACCACATTTCTGTGATTGTTATGCTAGAAACTATGACATAAAATTTACGTCTAGTTTTTCATAAACTAGCATTGAATTTTTGGACACAAGTTAAGTTTTCTGGAAACAGAACAGTGACAGAGTTATTTTGCAAGCCCACATCATCCCACATTTACCCCCACCATCGAACACTTGCCAACCATTTTGCTTCAAACAGCGACAATTTGGAAAAAAAAACTTGAAAGTGCATATTCTCAGAAAATATTCTGAATCTGCTACACTTTCAGTACTCAAAATGCAATATATTTGAGGAGAAATATATTTGCGTGTTATTAACACCACGTCCTGGATGAATGAATAAAATGACAGGAGAATTTTATCATATTTACACAAAACTTTGGGTAAATATTTTTCTTCTTCCTTTTCTTTCTTTTTTTTTCTTCTTTTTTCTTCTTTTTGCCAGTTGTAAACTTGAAAATTGGAGACTGATGATGTCATTCCATCGACATGAGAACGCTGGTTTCCCTCGTTCATATTTTGAATTTGAATTTCTATAATTTTGAATTTCTATCTATAGTATCACTTTTCATTTTGAACTCGACAAAGACAGGCAAGCTGTTAAAATATCGTTCAACCAATGAAATATCTATTGGAATCGCTGTGATTAGCCTTTGTTTCTTTGTCAGTTTGCACAGGCATAGCTCAGATGACTGAGGTCTGGTCGTTGTCATGTACCTTGTATGGCATATGTTTATCCCATTTGTTTTTAGTTTTCATGTTGTCATCGTCAACGTCGTTTAACGCCCGCTTTCCATGCTAGCATGGGTTGGACGGTTTGACTGAGAACTGGCAGGCCGGGATGCTGCACCAGGCTCCAATCTGATCTGGCAATGTTTCTACAGCTGGATGCCCTTCCTAACACCAACCACTCCGAGAGTGTAGCGGGTGCTTTTTACGTGCCACCGGTACAGGTGCGTATTAGGCGGCACTGTCATCAGTTACGCTCGAATGGTGCTTTTTACGAGCCACTGGCAGTTGTAGTGTTGGCATATTGTCCAATGATATAACTTCTTACTCGGTCATGTTTGCATTTATATACAGATTTGGCAAGAACTGGACAGCCAGAGACGATGTTGTCAACTGTATCGTTACACTCATTGCACATTCTGCATTTGGTGTTAGGGCCTGTTTTCGTTATTTTCCTTTGATAGTCATTTGTGGTCAGGCATTAGTCTTGTGCAGTGAGAACCGGCCCTTCTGTTTCTGTTTTTAGTCCAGTTCTTAAACCATTCTGGGCTTTCACTTAGGCTCGCTTCTCTATCAGGCCTCGCACAATATTGTTCATGGAGTGATTTTCCCCTCCATTTCTTCTTCAGTATGTCTTGTAGTTCTGTTCTCATGTTTTTTTTTTCTCTTTGAATCGACCCCAGAAGTTTATTTTTATGCCTGGTACTTAATCTATCGGTTAATTTTGTCGAACCACTATGTTACAAAGATGTAAACACACCAACATCGGTTGCCAGGCGGTAGTGAGGGAAAGCACACACACACACACACTAGCGTAGCAAGTGGGGTGCAGCAGGAGCGGCACTTTGAAAGGGCATCGCTTTTGTTTGTTTGTTTTTTTGTGGGGTCCGGGAGCGGCACGCACTCTAGCTACGTTAATCCACTCACAAGGCTTTGATCCGGCCCCAGGTTATAGCAGAAGACACTTGCCCAAGGTGTCACACAGAGGGACTGAACCTGGAACCAAATGGTTGGGAAGCAAACTTCTTTCTACGCAGCCACGCCTGCGTTTGTTTTATCTTCCCAAACGCGACAGATAGATTTCTAAAAATTCCCCAATTTTTCCATCAACGACCAAACTCTTCTTTTATCCGCTTCATTATTCCTGTCACATCCTCACATTCCTCCACCCCTCAATTTCCAGCATCATTCAATAACGACTTTTCGTTTCAGGATAACCATTTCTAATTTTGCAACAGCTGGAGGGGTTTTTTCCCCCTTTCTCTCTTTTAGGTCTCCATTTCGTCTGACACAGTTTTTTTGTCAAAAGGTTTTCTTTTTAATGACCTAGTTTGGGCGAATTGCGGCTGTTTGGGTGAGAATACAGTTAAAGCATTAAAGCGGTTAGGATACTAAACATAGATAAGATTTGCACAAGTCTGCCAGACGAAAGCGATCGGTGGGAGCGATCTAAAGTACTGTCAACGAGAAAAGAAATAAGAGAAACATGCATTTATATAATTTGATACGCCGTCCACATGTTTCTTTTGTAACGAACACGAAGAGGAGATATTTTTAAAGGAAGATAATATACCGAGACATCTTTTTAATAGACGTTCGTGATTATTGTACTGTATATAACTTGAAAAAACAAGAAATTAAAAGGAAATTTGTATTCAGAATTCTTTTATTCTTTTATTAGTTTCAGTGATTTTGACTGCGGCCATGCTGGAGCACCGTGTTAAGTCGAACAAATCGACTCCAGGATTTATTCTTTGTAAGCCTAGTACTTATTATTTTATCGGTTTTTTTTTGCCGAACCGCTAAGTTACGGGGACGTAAACACACCAGCATCGGTTTTCAAGCGATGTTGGGGAGACAAACACAGACACCCAAGCACACCCGCACACACAACGGGATTCTTTCAGTTTCCGTCTACCAAATCTACACACAAGGCTTCGGTCGGCCCGAGGCTATAGCAGAAAACACTCGCCCAAGGTGCCACGCAGTGCGACTGAACCTGGAACCATGTGGTTGGGGCGCGGGTAAACAGCTCATAATTCTATATCATATTAAAGATCAAAACAATTTTAAAATGTGTGTATTTAAGTTCTCGTTTTAAACTCAAAATGAATATAAAATGAAGCATTATCTAAAATGGGCGATTCACACGATCTATGTCGTCTGGGCCAGTCATTTTTCATAAAAGAAGGACTAGGCACATTTTGTGGGTGGGGCTGGGAAGAGTGAAAAAAGGGGCAGCGAAATGTTAAATAAAGTTAAAGGAATTTAAACAATTAAACAATTTAAAGTTGTTCAACACCAAGGCGGAGGAAGAATATTTAATTATTGCACGCAAACTATATTTAGTTTTCTCATTAATAATGACGTGGGTGGGGGCTGGGGAAGGGGTCAAAGGATTTCAATGATATTCGGAAGGGGAAGGAACATGACATTTCTCTGCATGAAACCCACAGGTTCTAGGCTTCGTTGTAGCAAAGTTAGCTGCCATCACCACCTCCGCTGCTGTCACCACCATCATTATCGTTTAACGTCTACTTTTCCATGCTAGCATGGATCAGATGCAATATGTTGAGGCAGGTCTTCTCTGACTGTAAGCCCTTCCTGTCGCTCATCCACACTTGTCTCCAAGCAAGGTAACATCTTCCCCATATCTAAACATGTTTTCCACAGGTAACTGGAGAAGAACAACATGGCTTGTACGACAATGATGCTCAATTACAGCCATCACGTGATGTCTAGACAAGGGCACACACACACACAAGTGTGTGTGTGTGTTGTATGATGAGCTTCTTACAGTTTCCATCTACCAAACCCACTCATTAGGCTTTGGTTGGCCCCCAAGCTACAATACAAGAGTCCTACCAAGGTACCACATAGTGGGGTTGAACTCAGGACTACATGGCTGGAAAACAAGTTCCTTGACCACATTCCCACGCCTGTGCTTATCTTATAAATGACCATACAGGTTTGACCATTTACATAATGAGATTAATGATTAGTTGAGATGTTATTGGGAGATAAGAATGACCACACGATAAATATGTGTTCCCATTAAAAATGAAGACAGCCCTCCATCAGTTACAACGATGAGGGTTCCATTTGATCTGATCAACAGAATAGACTGTTTGTGAAATTAACATGCAAGTGGCTGAGTACTCCACAGATATGCTTACCTTTAACATAGTTCTCAGGGTGATTCAGCATGACACAGAATGTGACAAGACTGGCCTCCATTGAATTACAGGTACAACTCATTTTTGCCAACTGAATGGAATGGAATAATGAGAAGTAAAGTATCTTGCTCAAGGTCAAAACGCGCTGCCAGGAATCGAACTCATGATCTTAAGATTGTGAGCCAAACACCCTAACCGCTACGCTACACGCTTTCACTGTATCTCCATACATTTATTATGTTAAACAGTTTGTATATAAACAAATGTACAAAGTGTGTTTATATCATATTAAAAAAATATTTCTGTAAAGAAGCAGATAATTCTTAAAGCTTTACAATATGGAAAATAAAGAGAATGTTTAAGAGATAGTATATTGTCAACTTAATGTCCCATAAAAGGGAAGAATGCTACTGTTATTTAGCCCTAGGAAACACCGTTTCCTGTTGAACTTGACACATTTCTTGTGTCCTATGAAAACATAAGGACACAGGAAATGTGTCAAGTCCAACAGGAAATGGTGTTTCCTAGGGCTAAATAACAGTAGCATTCTTCCCTTTTATGGGACATTAAGTTGACAACATACTATCACTTTTTCGTGCTGCCACTGCATAAATCTCTCTGAGAGATTTAGAAATATATTATTTCTATTTTCAAAGAGAATGTTCTGGTTAAATATGTTCTGTGACATATGTCTGTTATTATAGAAATAATAAAGGATAAAGAAGATGTTTATGCAGAATGATGTCTGCAGATAATTAGACAGAATGATGTGGGTCATTGTTCAGTTTTATTTCAAGATTTCTTGTCAATAGAGAAAGAGTCAGTTTTTAACCTAGATTCAAGGCTTCTTCATTGAAATTTCAACATCAAAAACAGGGTAGTTTTGTATATATGTATGTATGTATGTATGCATATATGCATGAATGCATCTATGTATGTATGTAAACATGTATGTATGTATGTTGTATGTATGCACATATGTATGTGTGTAAGTATTGTTTTATGTATGTCTTCTCATGCATATAGTTGCATATCTAGACATCATGCTCATATATATTTAAATGATAAACTTCTGGAAAGCTTTACAGATTTTTACTGTTCCATTGATGGATTGGATCTGTAGCCTTTGAATTAGCTTTCTCCTTTCTGGTATTGTGAAGCCTAATTTCTCAAGATTGGTATTTAGACTGTGTTATATATCCCAGGGCCCATGCATGTTTGTATGTATGTATGTATGCATGTATGTATGGATGGATGGATGGATGTATGGATCCATGCATGATGCATGTCAACATTAAAACACAAGGATACCTTTGTCCAACATTGTATACAGTGTACATTATGCGAGGACAAGTAAAAGAAGTGAGAGCACATCTCATAGAACAAACTGACAAAGTTCCATGTCAATTCTCTAAGTTAGTTTGCCAACTTTTATAACCTTGGGCAAAGACTTCTAAAACCTTCACAATACAATTTGGCAGAAGATTTACATAACCTCTTGTTAATGTCTGCCACTATTGACTGATGTGCTGCTTGGTGCTGATTGTTCAGTAAATGTGGGTGTTTCCTTCACTCAAGGCCATTCATGCTTTTTATGGCAATATAATTTGGCTGTGGTTCGAAACAGGAAATGTGACTGAAGTGGTTTGAAACATGGCAGAAATTTGCTATAACCTCATTAACCTTCTGTTTTTCAATGGAGAAGGCAAAGATAATCCAAACAGTTTTGCATCATCCGTTATAAATAATGGATCTTTCCTCAGATACGCTAATTATTGGTAGGGTTAGAAACATATGGCGCTGTGTGTACAGGTTCAAATAAATGGAATACATGTCAATGGAAATCATGGCTTTATGTTGGACAAAATTAAAAAGGTTGTCCATAGATATAACAACAAAAATTGGTCGTCATTTTTCCTTTTAATTACTAAACTAGAATGTTAACCGTCATTTGAACGGTAACTTTGGAAATACATTTTTGCCATCCTGGATAGTATCAAGAAGTATGGAATACATACAATGATTATAATTAAACTTTCATAAAATTTCTTGGTGTTTATACAAAATGATGAAACAAATACTAGTTTCCGAAAGGAAAAATATTGCCATAAAATAAAATTAAAGTTACTTTCTGTATTGATTTTATATAATGGAAGTTCACACACACACACACACACACACACACACACACACACACACACACACACACACACACACACACACACTCTCTCTCTCTCTCTCTCTCTATCTCTCTCTCTCTCTCTCTCTCTCTCTCTCTCTCTCTCTCTCTCTCTCTCTTCTTCTCATTTTCTCATTCTCTCTCTACATATATATGTGTGTATATATAAACCTCTGTGTGTGAGAAAGAGAGAGAGAAAGAGAGTGTGTGTGTGTGTGTGTGTGCGAGTTCCTCCTCTTCCATTGTCTCCATGATTCCATAATTCTTTCTCTTTCACTCTGTGCATGTGTGACATTCATTTATTCATTGCCTGCCATGAAGCCTAGTATGTGTACCCATACTGTACCTCTTATAGTAACTCTTTGCATATAACTCTTTTACTCTCTCTCGCTCTCTTTCTCCATATAAACGTGACTAGAGAAATCAGCCAAACCAACATTTATATTGCCCATTATTATATCCAGAGACCTATAAAAATACAAATCCTGGAGGATTCTGTTGCTAAAATAAGACAATAATGATTTCAAAGTTACAGGAGAACAATTCAGACATGGAACATGTCAGATCTTAATTTACAGTATTAAAGTAAAATTTACATAATTAGGTTTTGAATAAGATCATTAAGAGGTAAATTAGATAATTCATGTTGCAGAAAACAAACAGAAAATGAAAAAAAGATGATTTCATAGTTTTTAGTTGGTGGCTGTGGTGGGCTGTTGTCTATGGAATAATTTGTGTTTTTGAGTTAAATGGATAGCAATAGATAAATAATCATTGGTAAAAAGAGAAGCTACATAGGAGTGGCTGTGCGGTGAGAAGCTTGTTTCCCAACCATATGGTCTCATGTTCAGTCCCACTGCATGGCATCTTGGGCAAGTATCTTCTGCTATAGCCCATAGGTGCAGGAGTGGCTGTGTGGTAAAAAGCTTGCTTACCAACCACATGGTTCTGGGTTCAGTCCCACTGTGTGGCACCTTGGGCAAGTGTCTTCTACAATAGCCTAGGGCTGACCAAAGCCCATAGATGCAGGAGTGGCTGTGTGGTAAGAAGCTTGCTTACCAACCACATGGATCTGAGTTCAATTCCACTGCATGGCACCTTGGGCAAGTGTCTTCTACTATAGCTTCAGGCTGACTAAAGCCCATAGGCGCAAGAGTGGTTGTGGTAAGAAGCTTGCTTACCAATCTCATGGTTCCAAGTTCAATCCCACTGCGTGGCACCTTGGGCAAGGGTTTTCTACTATAGCCTTGGGCTGACCAAAGCCTTGTGAGTGGATTTGGTAGACGGAAACTCAAAGAAGCCCGTTGTATATATAATATATATATATATATATATATATATATATATATATATATATATATATATATATATATATATATATATATTATATATATATATATTATATATATATATATATATATATATATATATATGTATATATATAAATTTAGATTCAAGGTGAATATGGTACTAAAGTTTAGGCACCAGAATTAAGTATGGTATTATCCAAACAATTCCAAAATAAGGTGATTAAAATCAAAATAAGCAACAAGGATATCCAGAGGCAATGCAGTATGATAGTTTCATGCAACTCCATTTATTTAAGCAATGTGAACATTACATCAAATATAAAATGCAGAGCAATCCTGCATTTTACATTTGATGTAATGCTTACATTGCTTAAATATGGAGTCGCATGAAACAATCGTACTGCATTAACTTTGGATATCCTTGTTGCTTATATATATATATATATATATATATATATATGGCTATATATAAATGAGAAACCCATTCTAAATTATCTCGCTGACATACTACGACGAAATCTCCAAGATGCAGATAAGATAGAGATTTTTTATTTATTTACGGCCTCAAACATCTCATACCTTCGTGCTTTAGTTTGCCCTCTATTATTTATCCTGTTTCTCTCCATGAAATTCAATTGAATTCAGTTGTTGTCTTAAATTCATACTTATTCATTTTCTAAGCTTCCTAAATTCATGCTACGTTATATTCTACTCACCTAGAATTCATTGCTCGTTAAAAATTACGATTTATGCATTGTTGTCTTTCAAATATTTAAAATCTACAATTAAGAGCCCTATCTACTCGCTGGCGGTAAACCGCCCTACCACCCCCTCCACCGGAAGTTCATTCCTCTGTCATCCTGTCAACCTCGGCTGTCTCCTGGAACCCATCTAGTGGCCTTGGCCATCCTCTCCCCTACCTTTGGGTAGCGCATTAAGTTTGAGAAATGTTTGCAGGTTGTAGATACTGTTTTGCTTATGAATTCTTCCAATTGCAAGTTTTCTTTTCAGGTACACGACACTGCTTTTCCCCTTCCCAGGCTACAGGCCCACACCCATACTGTTAGGATTGGCACTCTCAACGTCGGCACGCTGAAAGGTAGATCTGGTGAAATTGTTGAGATGCTTGAACGGAGACACGTAGATATGTGCTGCATCCAGGAAGTAAGATGGAGAGGAGGTTCTGCAAGGTTCCTCACAGGCAAAGAACACAGGTACAAGATTTTCTGGGCAGGGAACACTGATGGGGTCGGGGGCGTAGGAATACTTCTAGCGGAGAAATGGGTGGATAAGGTAATCGAGGTCGTTAGAGTAAGTGACAGAGTACTTAAGATCAGACTAGTGCTTCATCATAGATTAGCTACTGTCATCTCAGCCTATGCACCTCAACCGGGGCTACCAGATGGTCTGAAAGACCAATTCTATGACACCCTCTTGCAAACTACCTCGTCGACGAGTGACAGGGACCTTCTCTTTGTGGCTGGAGACTTCAACGGTCATGTCGGACGTCGTGCTGGAGGCTTCCACGGCATACATGGAGGCTATGGCTTCGGTTCCCGCAACGAGGAGGGAACCAGACTGCTGGAGTTCTGTGATGCAACCGATCTTATGGTCTGCAATACCAACTTCAGGAAACCTGCCAGTCACCTAGTCACCTACCGCTCCGGCAGATACTCTAGCCAAATCGACTACATCCTCGCCAGAAATAGGGAAAGAGGGCGGCTTATAAATGCCAAAACCTACCCTGGCGAAGAATGTACCCCACAACATAGATTAGTAGTTAGCGACTTTGGGATCAAGGCAAAATGGGTGCCCAGAATTAGACAGGCTTGGAGGAGAAGGGTGTGGAAGCTTAAAGACCCTGCAAACGGACAGAGACTTAGAGACAAGTTACTTGAAGCATTTAACGAAATAGAAGGGGATATAGCATCATACAACATGGAAGACAATTGGAGATTTCTGCGGGACAACCTGTTGAAAGCCACCGACCAGATTTGTGGGTGGTGTAAGGTCCCCTCCCGACCCAGAGTAACGTGGTGGTGGAACAAGGAGGTAGACAGGGCTATTAGACAAAAGAAACAGGCTTGGAAGGACTGGAAGAACGGTGGTAGCAGGGAATTGTACCAATGTGCCAGAAGGGAGGCTAGGCGACAGGTTTATTTAGCCAGAGGGGAAGCAGATAAGGAAAGATTTGCCAATGTTCTGCGCCGTGAGGACCAAAGACTCGAGGTATTTCGTGTTGCAAGACAGTGTAGGAGAGAGAATAGTGATGTTGTAGGAGAGAAATGTGTTCGCATGGATGATGGTACGCTTGCATTAAATGAGGATGCAAAGAAAGAGGTCTGGAGATGCCACTACGATAGATTGCTTAATAAAGAGAATGAATGGGAGAAAGAGAGCCTGCCGTATGTCGACCCAATAGAGGGACCAGCTATCCGAGTTGATAGTACCAGGGTAGATAAAGCAATTAAGAGTATGAAGACCGGGAAAGCCCCCGGCCCATCAGGAATCACTGCAGAGATGCTCAAAATATCTGGCAGTGTTGGCTATAGCCTAGTCACCCGTATTACGAACCAGGTGATACACGATGGAGTCATACCCAATGACTGGTGTAGCAGCATCATAGTCAACTGCTACAAAGGTAAAGGTGATGCTTTAGATACAAATAATTACAGAGGCATCAAGCTGTTAGATCAGGTTATGAAAGTTACAGAGAGGGTCATAGCCCAACTAATTAGGGAGCGAATCAATTTAGATGAGATGCAGTTTGGGTTCGTGCCAGGTAAAAGCACTACTGATGCCTTATTTCTAGTGAGACAGTTGCAGGAGAAATACCTAGCTAAGGATAAACCTCTGTACCTGGCTTTCGTTGACATGGAGAAAGCCTTTGACAGGGTCCCCCGATCCCTTATCTGGTGGTCAATGAGGAAACTTGGGATAGAAGAATGGTTAGTGAGAGCTGTGCGAGCCATGTACAGAGATGCTGCCAGTAAGGTGAGGGTTGGAAATGAGTACAGCAATGAATTCCGGGTAGAGGTAGGGGTCCACCAAGGTTCCGTCCTCAGCCCCCTCTTATTTACCATAGTCCTCCAGGCAATCACAGAGGAGTTCAAGACAAGTTGCCCCTGGGAGCTCCTCTATGCTGATGACCTTGCCCTAATTGCGGAGTCACTATCAGAACTAGAGGAGAAGTTTCAGGTGTGGAAGCAAGGTCTAGAATTGAAGGGCCTTAGAGTCAACCTAGCTAAAACCAAAATCCTAATAAGTAGGAAGGTAGATAAAACACAAACCCCTTCAGGTAGATGGCCCTGCTCAGTATGTAGAAAAGGAGTAGGTAGTAACTCTATAAGATGTACCCGGTGCAAGCTATGGACACATAAGAGGTGCAGCAACATCAAAGGCAGGTTAACTAGCAAGTTAGTTTTTGTTTGTGGCAGATGTTCAGGGGCAATAAAGACTGCAAACAAACAGGAAACAACTTCTATCTCATTCCAGGGTGAAAAACTAGAGGTAGTCGATAGCTTCTGCTATCTGGACGACCAAGTTAGTAGTGGGGGTGGGTGCGCTGAAAGTGTAGCTGCTAGAATAAGAATAGCCTGGGCAAAGTTTAGAGAGCTCTTACCCCTGCTGGCGACAAAGGGACTCTCACTCAGAGTAAAAGGCAGACTGTATGACGCATGCGTACGAACAACCATGCTACATGGCAGTGAAACATGGGCTGTAACTGCTGAGGACATACGTAAGCTCGCAAGGAATGAAGCCAGTATGCTCCGTTGGATGTGTAATGTCAATGTGAATACCCGTCAGAGTGTAAGTATCTTGAGAGAAAAGCTGAACATTAGAAGCATCAGTTGTGGCGTGCAAGAGAGACGATTGCGCTGGTATGGACATGTGGTGAGAATGGAGGAGGATAGCTGCGTGAAAAAGTGCCACACCCTAACAGTTGAGGGAACCCGTGGAAGAGGTAGGCCCAGGAAGACCTGGGCTAAGGTGGTGAGGCAAGACCTTCGTACATTGGGCCTCACCGAGGCGATGACTACTGACCGAGACCTTTGGAAATGTGCTGTGCGTGAGAAGACCCGGCAAGCCAAGTAAGATCGTTGCCAGTGCCCCTGGACTGGTTCTTGTGTGGGTGGCACATGAGATGCACCATTTTGAGCGTGGCCGTTGCCAGTACCGCCTGACTGGCTCCTGTAGGATTTTCGAGCGAGATCGTTGCCAGTGCCCCTGGACTGGCTTGTGCGGGTGGCACATAAAAGACACCATTTCGAGCGTGGCCGTTTTCGTGCGGGTGACACGTAAAAGCACCCACTACACTCTCTGAGTGGTTGGCGTTAGGAAGGGCATCCAGCTGTAGAAACTCTGCCAAATCAGACTGGAGCCTGGTGTTGCCATCCGGTTTCACCAGTCCTCAGTCAAATCGTCCAACCCATGCTAGCATGGAAAGCGGACGTTAAACGATGATGATGATGATATATATATATAAATGTATGTATGTATTAGTGTGTCTGTGTTTATCCCCCCACTATCGCTTGACAACCAATGTTGGTGTGTTTGCATCCCCAGAACTTAGCGGTTTGGCAAAAGAGGCCAATAGAATAAGTACTAGGCTTACAAAGAATAAGTCCTGGGGCCAATTTGCTCGATTAAAGGCAGTGCTCCAGCATGGCCACAGTCAAATGACTGAAACAAATAAAAGAATTAAAAGAATATTCAAGCTATTGAAATTATTCTGAAGAGATTAGGTTACGGTCGATATCCAGTTACACGAGAGACACTGAAACAGCAAAATGACTGTTTATGCCTGCGTGTCAGTAGAATGACCTTGTTTGGTGATGAGCAAATGCACCGAGTGAAAAGAAGCTGTAGCAGAGCTACATATTACATAGTAATATACGAGTTGACCTGCACAGCAGACAGATATATCAATGACGCATATAGCCTCTCTTTGATACACTAGCCTCGCTTTGATGCAGTAGCCTCATTCTGAGACACTAGCTTCATTCTGAGCTACACTGTAGAAAACTCTCAGTTCCTGCCAGGTTTTGGTCAATCTTTTATTTCATCTTTTATTTGTTTCAATCATTAGACTGTGGCCAAGCTGGGGTACTACCTTGAAGAGTTTAGTTGAACAAAACAACCCCAGTGGTACTTATTCTACCAGTCTCTTTTGCCGAACTTCTAGTTATGGAATTGTAAACAAACCAACAACGGTTGTCAAGTGGTGGTGGGGGAAGACACACACACACAGACATATACATATGACAGGCTTCTTTCAGTTTCCATCTACCAAATCCACTCACAAGGCTTTGGTCAGCTCGAGGTTGTTGGTGGTGACACACATTACAATTTTTTTCAAAATTTAAAGTTTAGCGTGTTGGCTTGCTTCAGTAGGTTCCATTGAACCTTGTAGCGTATGACAAATTGAAGCACTGGGGGGGGGGGGTTCTCTTCCTTCTCTTTTTCTCATTTTTTCTCCCCTTTTTCTTTCTTTCCATTTTTTCTTTTCTTTGTTTTTCTTTTGTAAATAAACTTATATTATGGAAGACTCATGGCTATTGTTTAGGATTTGTATTTTAACACGGTTTTGTATTATTCCTATATTATATACATACACACCTGTTGTATATGTACAAACTGTATTTTTAAAAAAAAGATGAAAGAAATTTCTATACTTTGTAAATATACGTCGTCGTCTCCATTGGACATGAAACTTGGCTTGCGAAGACCTGCTGGGGCAATCAAAAGCGAAATCGTGATGGCACCTGTGCCCAACGTCACCTTTCATCTTGAAACCAAAGATGGTCATTTTCCGATGGCACACATGTGTCGATGAATGGTTGAATGACGAAATGACAGCTTCTCTGCAAGTTCCTCAACAGTTACAATAGGATTTTGTTCCACCAGGGTTTGCAGGAGGTCCTCATTGAGCTCTACACATCTTCCAGGATGAGGCTTGTCTTCTAGGCTGCTGTTTCTGACTCAGAATTTCTGGGACCACCGTTGACATTGGCTTACACTTTTTGTCCGATTTCCGTATATTGCATTAATATTTCTTGCACTTTCCGCTGCGTTGTTGCCTTTATTGAACTCATAAAGCAAAATATGCCAAATATGCTCCTTTGTCAATTCCATTATAGCTTTGAAAAAAATAACTGTTAAAATCGAACTGCACTCTTCAAAACTCTTCAAAACTTGCACTAAGAATAAGGCCCCCTTCGAATTTTACTTCATGCAATTGAAAGACCTGCATTATTTATGGGATGACCCAATATTTATTGGTACTTTCTGTCTCCTCTTTAAACCTTTTGTGATGATTTGTCGTCCACTTGAGCACCGTATACTATAAGATTATTGTCATTTTACATTATATTACCACTCAAGTAGAGAGAGCAATGTAGTCAATTAACAGCCTCTCCAACAAAATATCAGGCCTTCTGCCGCTAATAGAAAGAATTTGAAGGTGACAAACAGACAGAATCATTAGCATGTCAGACAAAAGATTAAGCAGCAATTTCTTAGCTCTTTACGTTCTGAGTTCAAATACCACCAAGATCGTCTTTGGCTTTCATCCTTACAGGGTTGATATAATAAAGTGCCAATCAGTTAATGGAGTCGATGTAATCGACTCACCCTCTTCCCTGGGGCTATTGGTTTTTGTGGCATTTCTTCTGTATCTGCTTTCTGAGTACAAATATAGCTATGGCCTATTTGTGGTAGACTTAGACCGTCTCCCAGTTTAATACCACCATTTAGCAACTTGGACACCTTTAACAGAGCCTACTCTGTCGCAAGCATTTGGACCAAGTTTCAGGCTTGAAGACACCTGCTCCCTCCTTTCCTTCTACCAGGCGCCTTATAACGGGCCATGAGAGTGATAAAGGGAAGAATATAAAACGCAATCTGTTAATTTGCATCATATATTCGTCTGGTTATGATGCTGAGACGAGACAGTCCCCATTAAAAGGCAGAAGAAAGAATAATTTGAAACTAAATTAGAGTCAACTGTAGAAAGAGAAAAGAATTTTGCTTGCTAACATAAGATAATGGAAACAATATTAAAAGATTGTTTGAAAACTAGAAACGAAAAGACATTTTATTTATCAATCTTCAAAGACCTGATTAACGACGGGCTAACACGAGTTTTCTCCCTTGAAAGAATTACCTCCCTTACCAGACCCGAAATGATAAAAATATTCATTAGTTAAAGTAGTCTTACAATCCTTTCCATTATAGGCACAAGGCCTGAAATTTTGAGGGGGGAAGGAGTCGATTAGATCGACCTCAGTACTCAACTGGTACTTGATTTATCGACCCCGAAAGAATAAAAGGCAAAGTCGACCTGGGCAAAATTTGAACTCAGAACGTAACGACGGGTGATATAGCGTTAAGCACTTCGTCCAGCCTTCTAACGATTCTACCAGCTCGCCGCCTCCACGTATTTCTACAATGTTGGGATGTCATGGCTGGAACGCCTTTCATCTTGGGTTCATTTAATAGCCAACAACATGAAATGGTAACATTTCACGCTTTCTGTAGGTTTAAATAAGAGAAAGTCAACTGATACAGTGGGTCCGAAGCTGGCAAACGCTCCCCACCACCACCGCCATCACCTCCGCTGTAGCAGCAGCAGCAGCAGCAGCAGCACCCTCCTCTACTGCCATCGACAAATCTTTTATCTTTTACTTGTTTCAGTCATTAGACTACGGCCATGCTGGGGCAGATGATGATGATGAATCAACCCTAGAACTTTTTTTTTTATATAAGCCTGGTACCTATTCTATCGGTTCTTTTGCCAAACCACTAAGTTATGGGGATGTAAACACACTAGCATGGGTTGTCAAGTGGTGTTGGGTGACACACACATTTGCCTAAGGTACCATGCAGTGGGGTTGAACCCAGAATCGTGAGATTGGGAAGCGAGTTTCTTACCACACAGACACGTCTGCATCTTACTCTTTTACTTGTTTCAGTCATTTGACTGTGGCCATGCTGGAGCACCACCCTTAGTCGAACAAATCGACCCCAGGACTTATTATTTGTAAGCCTAGTACTTATTCTATCAGGCTCTTTTGCTGAACTGCTAAGTTACAGGGACGTAAACACACCAACATCGGTTGTCAAGCGATGATGGAGAGACAAACACAGACACACAAATGCATACATACATATGTATATATGACGGGCTTCTTTCAGTTTCCGTCTACCAAATCCACTCACAAGGTTTTGGTTGGCCCAAGGCAATAGTAGAAGACACTTGCCCAAGGTACCATGCAGTGGGGATGAACCCAGAATCATGACATTGGGAAGCAAGCTTCTTACCACACAGCCACTCCTGCATCTTAGTTTGTGCTTTGTCCAAAGTCAATATATAATGTGATGTGGTTAGGCAGTTTGATCTCTCATCATCTCTGTTTCCATCAGTCAACATAACCATTCCGATACTGTCTAATTAGTCTTTTATCTTTAAAATATTTCAGGTCTTTTTTCACAATTCTTTGCTCTGTGTGTGTGTGTGTGTGTGTGTGTGTGTGTGTGTGTGTGTGTGTGTGTGTACGTGTGTGTCTACCCTTGACCTCACACGATGGTTGTAAACAATCATTACTGTCATACAAGTGAAGTTGATCATTTCCAGTCTTCCATTGGAAACACGTCTGGCCAAAAAGGAAATATTAACTTGACCGGAAACAAATGAAGGTTGATGACAGGAAGGGCATCCAGCTGCTACAACAGATTCCATTTGACTCATGCAATCATAGAAAAGTGGATGATGATGATGATAGTGGTGGTGTTGGTGGTGGTCATGACAATGATGACGATGATGATGATGATAATTTTGGGTAGTGTCGGGTGGAGGCTCGCTGCTTCTTCCTGCCATATTTGTTCGGCAACAAAAGAGGTTTGTCAATACTTTCCTGTCTTTGGAAATGATGTTCTGTCTCGTGTGCGTGTGTTCTCTATTACTGTGCTGTCGCCATTGTTGTGTACAAAACAGGTCAAACGAAAGATGATTTTGTTTAAATCTTCTATTTTTTTTTTTTTGTCCTGGACTGTGTGTATAAGATAATTAAATGAATTCCTGGATTACCCTGGAAATAAGTTTCCATGACATGGCATGAAAAATAAACAACTAATTCCTTGGAAACCATTGCTGGTCCAAAAACCAACTTGAGAGTAAAAGAAAACTAGTCAGCTCTCACCAGAACATAATAATAATTGTAATAATAATAATAATAATAATAATAATACTATCAGTGATATCAATGATATCAGTGATATCAGTGATGATAATAATAATAATAATAATAATAATGAAAGGAAATAGGTGGAGCCTCATGGGCTAATTAATAATGATACATCTAGTGATGTTGTCACAATAAAAACACTGGTAATTGCACAACCTGATAATCGCTGCCTCATATGAGTGACAATGAAAAATACAAAATATTGTGAATAATGGTGGGAATGGAACTGAAGCCAATCATGGTGACAGTGTTGCACCCAGCAGGCTCAGAGATACTGATCCGGCTCCAGCAGCCTGTCCATATCCAGAAAGGGACCACCACACACGGCGCAGATGGAGCAAACAAATTAATGCTGTGGTCATGGAGTGTTACTACCTGAGCAGCCCCGTAGATGAAAATGGGGCTCAAATTAGGGGTTACCGACAACGTATGTATGATCATTGGAGAGAAAAGGGATTGTTTCAACTCACGGAACAGAGACTATGTGATCAAGCTAGAGTAATAAGGAAAAATTGTTGGTTCACAGAAGTAGAGCTCGAAGTTATCAAAAGACGGGTCATGGAAAATAGCAGCGGAGGAAGCGATGAAAATACAGTTCTTACTAATAAGAGTAATCCCATAGCACAGGGAAGGAGCAGTGGTAGTTTACCTGATGAGAGGCATATAGATGATCTAAAAGAAGACAATAAAACTAATGGCGACATGACAGATGAACAAAAGGCAATCTGCGACATAATAAAGGTAAGACTACAGGAGAACGATGGCGACATTATTTGCAACCTTAAAAAAGTTGATCGATGGAAACTGAACCAGGAAACGAAAAATGTCAATGAAATTCTGAAATACATCAGAACAAACAACATCACAGAAACAAATAATTCAATCAAGGCAACAAGTATTGTTGTAGCAGAAAATGTGGATGTTGTTGTCAAGACGAAGACATACAATGGGAGTGACAAAAGAAAAGATCCATACTGGAAACGAAGAATCCAGGCAGGGTTAGATATGCTTTCGAAGGAAATCTCTGTGTTAGACCGAAAAGAGAAAGGGGAGCTTAAAAGAAAACAAAAATACAGGACACTGAAAAAGAAGTATAATATTGAAAGAAAGGGCCTGAAAGTAATAATGGAGAAACTGAAACAGCGCCTCATTGCAAAGAAAGCAAAGATGGAAAGATACGACCAAAGAATGAAGGATTATCACCAGAATAGGTTATTCAGAGTAGATCAGAAGAGATTCTATAAAGAAATAAATGGAGAGTGTACAGATGAAAAGTTGATACCAGATAACAATGAAAGTCAAAGGTTTTGGAGTGACATCTGGAGCAAAGACAAGGAGCACAAGAAGGATGCTGAATGGTTGCAAGAACTGAAACAAACAGCAGTCTGTCCAAAACAGGCAGAACTAGTCATTTCAGTTAGGGAAGTGAAGGAAATCAGCAATAAATGGGCAACTGGAAGCCCTCGGGGCCAGATGAAGTCCAAGGCTACTGGATCAAAAGGTTTGGTGAATGTCATGCATGAATAGCTGCGCAACTGAACACCTTGTTAAATGCCGACCAAGTAACATCAGAGTGGTTGACATTGGGTAGGACAGTGCTGTGCCTGAAAAACATCGAAGAAGCCAATACAGTAGACAATTACAGGCCAATATCCTGCTTGACACTTATGTGGAATTTATTGACTGGAATAGTCACAGAGTTAATGTACGAACATCTGGAAAAAAATGGAATCGTGCCACATGAGCAGACGGGTTGCAAGCGTAAGTACAGAGGTACCAAGGATCAACTCCTGATAGACAAAACTGTAATTAGAGACGGCAAGACGAGGGAAACTAACTTAGCCATGTCATGGATCGACTGTCGTAAGGCGTACGATATGATCCCACATTCTTGGATTATGAAATGTATGAACCTATTTGGTATTGCATCAAATGTTGAGCGATTGCTTGGAAAAAGTATGGCAAATTCAAGGACGGACCTGACAGCATACGGAAGAAGCTTAGGGACAGTAGAAATTAGGAGGGGCATCTTACAAGGGGGGTGCCTGTCCCCACTGATCTTTGTACTGTGCTTGATACCACTAACAATGATTCTGAGGAAAGCAAAATCTGGGTGTGTATTCAAAAGCCGCCAACAAAAAGTCAACCATTTGTTATTCATGGATGACCTCAAACTTTATGGTAAAGATGAATCCCAAGTCAGTTCCCTCGTTGATACGTAGCATATCTTGAGTGCTGATATCAGAATGGAGTTCGGACTGAGAAAGTGTGGTGTGTTAGTCTTGAAGAGAGGCAAAATCAAATGGATGGACGGACTATCAATACTGTCGGGGGAGGTAATGAAGCAGATAGAAGAGACGGGCTATAAGTACTTGGGGGATTTGGGAAATGGATAAATTGATGGAGAAAGAAATGACAGAAAAATTTAAGGTTGAGTACTCGCGCAGACTGAGACTGATCCTTAAATTGAAATTGAATAGAGGGAATAAGATCGAAGCTATCAACACCTGAGCGGTTTCACTCCTTAGATATGGAGCAAGGGTAATCGCATGGACAGAAAGACAAGGAAGTTGCTAACTAGACATGGGTCACTTCACCCAAAGAGTAACACAGACAGACTGTATGTACCAAGAAAAAGTGGGAGAAGAGGACTTATTGGATGTGAACACAGCATTAGAGCAGAAGAAAACAACACAGCATGGTATGTAAAAAATGCCACAGAACCGCTGTTACTAGAAGTAAGAAGGTCAGGCTTGTGTAGGATGAAAGATTGCACAGATAAAGCACTATACAAGAAATTGGAAATGAATGAAACTGAAAATAGGTGAGTAAAGAAAAGAATGCACGGTCAGTTTCATTGAGATGTTGAAGATAAGACAGACAGAGGAAAAAGATGGCTGTGGTAGTGGTGGTGGCAGCGGCGGCAGTGGTCATGGTGGCAAGAATGATGATGATGATGATGATGATGATTGAGGAGGGGTAAGAAGAAGAAGAAGGAGAAGAAGAAGAAGAAGAAGAAGAAGAAGAAGAAGAAGAAGAAGAAGAAGAAGAAGAAGAAGAAGATGATGATGATGATAATGATGATGATGACAGTAATAAAACATGAAATTGTATTCTGTTTTGTCCGGAAGAAATACAGAATTTTGTTATTAAGTTGGCAATAACAACAACAATAATGTCAAGCTTGACAAATGTTGATATTTGGTGCCAGAAGCAGCCATGGTGACATTTTCTGTTGATAAAAGACTAATTCTTGTAACAGGAATATTAAGTCTTAGACCTTAGAATTATATTGGTATTTCAGGTGTCATTGCTGGCAGAATTGCTTCAGGAAAAATCTTAGAACTTAATGGAGAATTCACTTCCATAAAACAATTACTCAAGTTCGTTACTATTTCTACTCTTTATACTTCTTCTTTTGTGTCCATGGTAACAACAACAAATTATATATATATAATTTTTTGTTGTTGATCTGATCAATGAAACAGTCTGCTCGTGAAATTAACATGTAAATGGCTGAGAACTCCACAGACATGTGTACCCTTAATGTAGTTCTCGGGGAGATTTGGTGCAACACAGAGTGTGACAAGACTGGCCCCTTTGAAATACAGGTACAACAGAAACAAAGAGTGAGAGAAAGTAGTGGTGAAAGAGTACAGCAGGGTTTGCCACCCACCCCCTGTTGGTGTCTCATGGAGATTTAGGTGTTTTTGCTCAATAAACATAATGCTCGGTCTGGGAATTGAAACGTAATAAAGTAATAAAGTTAATGCCTGGTCATAGAGTGACCAATGGTTTGGCATCCACGAAAGCTGTTACTCTCTCAGAGTGGTTGGCATGTTAGGAAGGGCATCCAGCCGTAGAAACCTTGCCAAATCAGATTGGGGCCTGGCTTGCCAGTTTTCAGCCAAACTTTCCAACCCATGCCAGCAATGAAAGCAGATGTTAAATGTTGATAGTGATGGTATATATATATACATATATATATATATATATATATATATACATATATATATATATATATATATATATATATATATATATATATATATACATATATATATATATACATATATATATATATACATATATATATATATATACATATATATATATACATATATATATATATACATATATATATATACATATATATATATACATATATATATATATACATATATATATATACATATATATATATATATATATATATATATATATACATATATATATATATACATATATATATATATATATATACATATATATATATATACATATATATATATATATATATATATATATATAGAGAGAGAGAGAGAGAGAGAGAGAGAGAGAGAGAGAGATAAAACTTACTTGGAAGAGGATGCGTGGCGTTCAGTCATATAATAATATAAATAATATATATATATGCATATATACATACGTATATGTACATACCTACATCTGTACGTATATGTATATATATATATATATATATATATATATATATGTTGTTGTACTTGGGGATGGTCATATTGCCAGTTTAGCCAATAAAAACACACGCACTGTATATTTGGTGTTAATTTGCTTCAGCTTTATATTACATTAATCTTAATCTTATTTCGGCCAGAGTTCTTTCGTCACACTTCTGTGACCTCATCAGTGGTCCTTTGTTTCCTTCTTTCTTATGTGTCTCACCTTGCTAACTATCAGCCATTTCGTATATATATATATATATATGAGATTGTTAATCACACAGCCATATTTATTTATACACACCTCTTTATATATGTTTTCTATGGCTGGATGCCCTTCCTAACACCAACCACTCCGAGAATGTAAGGGATCCTTTTATGTACCACCGGCACAGGTGCCATTTGCATGACATTGGGATTATTTTACATGCCACCGGCACGGGTACCAATTTGCATGACACTGGTATCTGCCATGTCTGCGATTTTGCTCAGCTTGATGGGTCTTCTTCTCAAGCACGACATAATGCGAAAGGTCTTGGTGGCCATTGCCTCCATGAGGGCCAACACTCGAAAGGAACAAATTCTTGTTCAAGTGCTTTGGATTGAGAAGATCAAATATACTTGACTTTCCAACCCAGCGAAAATGTGTGGTTTCGTATTAGAGATCAATAATTACAGGATGAATTCTATGATGATGACACAAATATTGAATATGTTATCAGACAATTATTGAACCATTATTGAACAATTATTGAGCAGCTATTGAACAATTATTGGACAAGTATTATATGAGAAGCATTGAGCAATGTTATTTGATCTGAGATGAACTACATTAGAGACAACACTGAGTTGGTCTTCTTGTTAAGTACCAACGAATCTCTGTCGGTTATTAACAACAGGCAGCAGAGATGAACAGCCATGCAATACATTCAATCAAAACTACGTATTTCTATTGATTTCACATTAATGCACAACTAGCAGGACCCGTGAATACTTCACAGAATTAATGGTAAACCTTTTGGGTTATTTCTGAAATCGTTATCCAAAAAACTGGAAGCGTAGCCTGTCTTTCTTGAGAAAGTTAGTCACTCGTCTGCAACTCATTGAAAAGTGAAGGCAATTAGAATCCAGTAATGACTTAATGCACTTCATTTGTATATAGACATTGCATACTTTATGCACAATTTTAGAGAATTAATACACAGCACTCATAAAACAAATATTCACTCTTATTTTCTCAGTTTTCCCATAAACGAAAAGAAAATATCCCGTACATATGATACAACCTTAACTTAAATTGCACATATCTGTCACGTAAATAAATGTGAATATTTCACAGAACTGCACTTATGGTGCATGCGTTAAGTGATAGGTGATATAAAAAAAACTTAGTTCAGTTTTTAAAAAATACATTTTTCACTATCCATAGGGTTCTTAATTAAATAATGGATATTCATTAAGCAATTTCTTGGTTTGGGTAGGTTTATCTTGATCCTTTCCATTAATATGAAAGCCATAGAATATGAAACTTTTTTTGCAGAAATGTACATGAGTGGAAATGTTTCTTAGTTTGGAGAAATTCTTTAAAACATGGAGCAAAGACAGGAAGAGAACAAGAGGAAGAAAGATGATACGGTTATCTATATACATTCATATAAAGACAAATAATATATATAAATATATATATATATATATATTGATATATATATATAGAGAGAGAGGGGGAGTTCTATGCAGACATCACATTTATATATATGCACACACACACATACACACATGCATGCATACATGCACAGACTCTTTTGCACAAATATACATCTCACCAATCTACATGCACATACAAACACACACACACATACATAACATGCACACACAAACACAAGACAATTATTATTATCATTATTATCATCATCATCATCATCATTATTATTACCATTATTATTACCATTATCATTATTATTATTATTATTATTATTATTACCATTATTATTATCATTATTATTACCATTATTATTGATATTGATATAATATTTCAGGTAACATACACACACACACACACACATTCCTCGACACAATGTCTCAAAGGAATGTCTGTTCTCTCAAGACTGTTTCACATCAAACAAAACATACAGAAGACTTATAGACTCTGGAATAAACATTAGCATATTTTGCATAATCTATGCTAATTAGGCAGCCATGTTGGTGATTTCTGGAAGCCATTTTTAAGACTTCCAAAGATGAACAGAAGATTGTATGGGATGCAAATACGTTAAATATATTCTGGCAATCTCACATGCAAATGTTGAATCTAGTAGCTGCTATTCTTTTATCTATTACTTGTTTCAGTCATTAGACTGTGGCCATGCTGGGGCACCGCCCTTAAGAAATTTAGTCAAACAAATCAACACCAGTATTTTTTTTTAATTTCTTAAGCTGCTTGATACTTGTTTTATATGTTACAGGGATGTAAACATACCAACACCAATTGTCAGGCAGTGGTGAGGGACAAACACAAAGACACACACACACACACACAGATATATATACATGTGTATATATATATATATATATTCCCGTGCAGGTGGCACGTAAGAAACACCATTTTGAGCGTGGTCGTTGCCAGTACCGTGTGACTGGCCCTCGTGCCGGTGGCACGTAAAAGCACCCACTACACTCTTGGAGTGGTTGGCATTAGAAAGGGCATCCAGCTGTAGAAACTCTGCCAAATCAGATTGGAGCCTGTTGCAGCCTTCTGGTTTGCCAGTCCTCAGTCAAATCATCCAACCCATGCCAGGATGGAAAGCGGACATTAAACGATGATGATGATGATGATGATGATGATGATGATGATGATGATGTTGATATGCATATATATATATATATAAAGAAGCATTGGTTATAGAACAAACATTAAATTTGGGTCAACGACTTTATATACAACACCACCCCTCAACCATTTAATCATATATAAAAAACACCATGGCCTACAAACACATAAAAAATAATACATATACATAAAATCACAGAAGGTAAAAATATATATTCTAATAAAATACAAATAGAACGGCTTATCAAAAGTTAAATAGGATGACTAAAAATTCAAAACTACCACAAAGCCTACTGGACAAATATAAAATAAATAAAGATAAAAATAAAAATAAAATGAAATAAATGTCCACTGAATAAACAGATTTTATCAGACGATTAAAATATCTTTTTTAAATTAAAAAGAAATTTTTTTTTTAGATATTTAAAAAAGTCTTTTACTTCCCTCACACAAGTGCATCCAAAGTTCATAATAAACAGATATCACAGGTCAAATTCAACATTCACATTTATCTAAGACCATTTCGGGAGATCACCACTGCAGTTCATTTACACTAAAGTGTATCACGGCAATGAAACCCCACTCCCATCAGGATAAGCATGAAACATGCAGAGACCAAAACCTTTTATGAAAAGCTTATCTAATTTAAAAAGAACCCATCAGCGGACCAGTCCAAATTTCCTATAGAAAAAAAGAGAGACTGTTGCTTAACACTCAGGTGGCTGTAGTTAACAGAAATTTAACCATGCTGGTTTCAAATCCCTGTAATGCTAAACAATCTTATTACATCTATTTTTATTTCTATATACTTTCAAAAAGGAAGGACGAAAACCTATAGTTGCAAAAAGGGAGACAATGTTTCCTAGGGCTATATTATAGCAACATTCATCCTAAACCAGGACTGCCATGTTATGTTGGCAAACAATCTTTACTCCAGAGTACTGTTGCTGAATATCTCTCATTAAGAGATTTACAAATAGTAATTTTTTTATTTCAGTGGCTCCCAATTTTTGTTGTGCTCCCCTTGTTAAAGGTTTCATTAATTTTCGTTCCCCACCTACAAGACTAGCAACGTATTTCAATGGGAAAATCAATATTCTAAGAACTAATTCACTTGTCATCAATGAAATCACACAAAGTTTTTGGTGTATTATGATAATCCTTTCTCCTGGAGGCACAAGGCCCGAAAATTTTGGTTGACCCCAGTACGCAACTGGTAGTTAATTTATTGACTCCGGAAGGATGAAAAGCAAAGCCAATCTCAGAATTTGAACCCAGAATGTAATGACAGACAGAATACCATTAAGTATTCTTTTCTATTCTAGGTACAAGGCCCGAAAATATTGGGTAGGGAGCCAGTCGATTAGATCGACCCCAGTACACAACTGGCACTTAATTTATCGACCCCGAAAGGATGAAAGGCAAAGTTAACCTTGGCAGAATTTGAACTCAGAACGTAATGGCCGACAAAATACCACTAAGCATTACGCCCAACGTGCTAACGATTCTGCCAGCTCATTTGCCTTAGGGTGTATTATAATGATAACGATCTTATTGTATGCAGTGCTCAGGTGCATTTATTGTTTATGAGAAAAAGTAACCAAAACTGCATCAAAAGTTTGTAGAAGATGCACAGGAAGGGGAAAATGCAAAAGTCTTAAGAAATTGAAAGGAAGAAGAAATGGAGGTGGGGTGGGGTGGGGTGGGGTGCGTCAGGTGTAGTGTTGGCGGAGTTCAGGAAGCATGCAAGTTTTGAAGAATGTAGTGTCTCCACAGCTAAAGACTGATGCGGAGAGTTTATGCCATGCTGCAGCAATTCTTAGCATCACTGTCACCATTGTCATCATCATTTTCGTCAATACCACCATCACATCATCACCGTCATCATTACCACCACCACCACCACTGCCATCACCTCTATCACTGTCACTACCACTACTACCACCACTGCCACCACCACCGTCGCCGCCACCACCATCACCGCCGCCATCACCACCATCGCCACCGCCGCCACAACCGCTATCACCACCACCACCGTCACCATCACCACCACCGTCACCATCACTGTCACCACCATCAACCCTGGTACTTATGTATCGATGCCTTTTTATAGAAACGCTATATTACAAACCAACATCGGTTGTCCAGCAGTGGTGGGGCACAAACACACACAAACACACAACAGGCTTCTTTCAGTTTCCGTTTACCTAATCCACTCACAGTTTGCGGCTATAATAGAATACATATGCTCAAGGTGACACGCAGTGGGACTGAACCCCGGACCATGTAGTCGGGAAGCGAACTTCTTACCACAACAGCCACGCTGCGCCTCTGTGTGTGTGTGTGTGTGTGTGTGTGTGTGTGTGGTGATGCAAACAGGAAAAATAGAACTCAAAATAAGAGTATATATATTTTCTTATTAATATTTAGCAGAAGTAAGAGAGTGGCTCAAAGTCCGAGAGTTTCGTGAGTTTGGTAAGTGCCAACGCACGAAACTCTCGGCCCTTAAAAATTCCTTTTTTAAGATTTCAGCTAATACAATATTTGTTAAAACTTGTTCCTATCGCATTTGCATATACACATACACAGATACATACACGCATGCATACGCACACATATGCGTGCATGTATATAGACAGACAGCATTCTTAGACAGACAGACAGACAGACAGACAGATAAATGGATAGACAGACAGATAGATAGACAGGTAGATAGATAGATAAATAGATAGATAGATAGACAGACAGACAGACAGATAGATAGATAGATAGATAGATAGATAGATAGATAGATAGATAGATAGATAGATAGACGGACAGACGGACAGACGGACAGACAGACAGACAGACAGACAGACAGACAGACAGGCAGACAGACAGACAGACAGATAGATAGATAGATAGATAGATAGATAGATAGATAGATAGATAGATAGACAGACAGGTGGATGGATGGATGGATATACACACGTACACGTATCCGTAAGTATACACATGTACACATATGCGTAAACACGCGTGCACACACACACACACACACACACACACACACACACACATGCCTGTATGCATCCATGTTTCCATGTATGTTGTTTAGCAACAAGTCTTCAGAGCTATGATTAAAGATTAGAGGTGTTCCAGCCATTATCCCTGCTCCCGCTTTTCATTCAGACACACTGTAACCTAGCTCTACTTTATGCAGTATGTCCTTCTTTTCTTGAATGACTGGCTACTACTTGAAAAATAAAATGTTACTGCTATTTCAACGAGGTAAAACGACCTCATACAAGTTGCCCTGTCTGTGCGTGCGTGCGTGTGTGTGTAAGTGCGTGCATGCGTGCGTTTATATATGTATGCGTGTGTGTGTGTGTGTGTGTGTTCATACATGTACACATACAGATCGGCTCTTGAGACTTCTATCAAATACTAAAAAGTATACATATAAATACACACACACACACATATATTTATATATAGGAATAATTACTATGAAGCATTGTATAGAATATATGTGTGTGTGTGTGTGTGTGTGTATACCTATACATACATACATACATACATACATACATACATACATACATACATACATACAACAGGGTCGTTCTTTACGTTTGTTTTGTTTTCCATTTGTGTCTTTCGCTGTTCGAAAAAATAGTTCATATTCCATAAACTCGTACTTCGTATTTTTGTTGTTGTTGTTGTTGTTGTACACGCTTCATGACGTCCTGTGCCCACCTATGCATATATATATATATATATATATATATATATATATATATACCTATAGATGTATGTACATATACGTATGTATGTATTGACCGCCACGCATCCTCTTCCAAGCAAGTTTTATCTATACATATATAATTAAGATTCTGTTGAATTAGGTACGTAAATCGAGGCACCTTGTTAGGTCTGAGAAACATGCATAATCAACACAGGTAATGACCTGACACATGTACCTCTTTGTTACTCACTTATACATACACATACACACACATATAAACACACACACACATATATATATATATACACACATGCATAGGGTGGGTCTGGATAATTATAACGAAAACATTATTCCAGGAATTATACAGAATATTGTTATTTGGGTTGTAGAATAAGAAACGAAAATGGATACGAGTGGGTGGTGAGAGGTGGTGGTGGTGGCAGTGGTGTTGGTAGAGGGGGAGCATAGGGCGGGGGGGCAGAGACTGGATGGATGAAGAAACAATTGAAATACGATGACAGTAACAAGATGAAAAGGAATTATTAAGAGTTCAAAATGCATTGGAATGTGTGCGCGCGCGCGTGTGTGTGTGTGGATTGTTGAACATCGATGGATGATGCTTCTATTTCAATTTACGATCATCAAGAATATTTTATACACACATATATATACACAAACTTGCAATATGTACAATCATATATATATGCATATACACACACACATATACACATACATATATACATGCATACATAAATACCTACATACACATTTACATGCAAATATACAAATGTACATAAAGTACATACGTTCAAACGTGTTTGAGTGTCTTAATATCTTCAATAAATATGCGAGACAAAAAACTGTTTACTATTTACGCACGCTTTCCACACACACACACACACACACACACACACACACACACACACACACACACACATACACACACGCACGCACATATATATATTCACACATACATTTGACACAGTTAATGGAGAAAATCAAGGAAGGTGGACGAACACAGAGTGAAAAGGTAGAAAGAAGTAGTTTAATGGGGAAAGTGAGGAGAGAGAAAGAAA